>NW_007377747.1:0-15623 GCF_000475195.1 Diaphorina citri
TCACAATAGATCTAAAAAGGTCGCAGTGATATAATTGCATACCCTCTCACAAGAGAGGAGCAACCAGACTCATAATAATAATAAAAAATACAGTTTAGAATAGAATACAACCTTGTTTATCCTGCCCGAATAGGACAGAAAAGTCCCTTTACTCCCGCAGTCTAAACAAGGTCTTATGTATTTTGGTACAGAATAAATTCACCGATTACAAATAAAAACCTTGCTTGAATTAAAAAAAAAAATAATAATAATAATAAATCAGGGTAGTGAAACCAAGCTAACTAGGCTGGCTCCTAAACAATAATAATAGTGCTTATTTATACTGCTCGCATAAATTAATAATAATAAATCAGGGTAGTGAAACCAAGCTAACTAGGCTGGCTCCTAAACAATAATAATAGTGCTTATTTATACTGCTCGCATAGGACTGTAAAGTCCCTTTACTCCAGCAGTAAGCTACTACTATTATTGTGGTCAAATTCTCAAATTATATTGAGGATAAAATTCCATACCTCGGCTACAAACAACCAACCAGACAAACAAACATCCTGTCTTCCTTCTCTCTTCGATTTTCGGGACGATAAGACCACAGCACTTACAGTTCCTTCTGTCAAACCTCTTAAAAAAAAGAAAAAAAAGCAGAATCATACCTGCGAGAATTCGCTGAGCGGGCGGTCCGTCTGTTTGACAGCCGAATACAGGGCGCCGCCCTCACTCGACCTCACGCTGTAGATAATATTGTGGGGCGTGGCATCCGTGTCCTCATCAGCATACGAGAGATGCGAGGGGAGGACCAAGTGGGAGGAGCCAGTGACCAGTTCCACGCTGTGATTGGACGAGCGGCGTGGCGCGTTGTCATTGGTCAGTGCCACACTGATGGAAATGCTCCCGATGTACTGCGGGGGAGAGAGGGGAAATCAATACAAAATATAGTTTATATTGTAGGGGAGGGATAAGTGTGCGGAGCCAGTAACTTTAAAAGGTCGAAAATTCAATTTTCAATTGCCGTTCTAATGAAAAAAAGTTCAAAGAGTTGTGACGTCAGAGTTCAGGAAATGGGCAGAAACGCATGCGCACAAACAAACGAAGCGGGAGGAGTCATGAAGTTCAAAGAGTTGTGACGTCAGAGTTCAGGAAATGGGCAGAAACGCATGCGCACAAACAAACGAAGCGGGAGGAGTCATGAATTATGACGTCATCGCGTACGGGAGCGTATGCCGTGACGTCAAAGTTCAAGATTTACCGGTATTTATTAAATCGATTTATCTCCGGATCTAGAAGTCGTAGAAGAGAAGGAAAAATTCTCAAGTTCCTCATTTTTTCAGCTTTTTGTCTAACCTCACCCAAGTGAGCGCAACTGCTATATGACTCACCTGGAAATCCTCCTTATCGCTACTGACGGCCACAAACTCCACTCGGTCCGACCTGGATTCAGAATCATCGTGCGAGTACAGAATCAAACTCCGGCTCAACTGAGCGCCGCTGAATCTGAAACCAGACAAGGAATGAAAGGACACCCACATTAAAATTACTTCGGAGTACTCAGTGGTGTAGTGGTTAGCGCGGAGGACTTCGGATCTGGAGGTTGGTGGTTCGAGTCCAAGTCAAGTCATAAAATTTAGCATGGTGGAACTAGGCTGGCGACAAGGAATGAAAGGACACCCACATTAAAATTACTTCGGAGTACTTTTTTTTTATCGACGAACGCACCAACCTCAGTGGTGTAGTGGTTAGCGCGGAGGACTTCGGATCTGGAGGTTGGTGGTTCGAGTCCAAGTCAAGTCATAAAATTTAGCATGGTGCATTAAGCAGGGAACGACATTTGTGACAAGCATGTATGCTTAACACAATTCAAATTCCTTTTTTTTATGGACGAACGCCAGATGGGTCCCATGACCTTTTCTCTTAAAGTATGACTACCAGTTAGGTCCTGGGGTTTTGAGGGTCCAACTACCAGTTGGGTCCCGGGCTGTTGCATTTGGGTAAAAATAATAAATTCACCCAGATAACACAGCTTTTTTGTATTTTTATTTTTTAATAAAATCACTTTTTTGAAAATCACAAATCGCAAACAAATCATCAAAATCAAAACAAAGAACACGTGCCATGTGGTAGATCAGAATGTCAATAAAATGTATTAGGTGGCCCTAACCCTTGACATCAAGCGGAAAATTAGAAAAATCGAAAAGTAAAAGAACTATTTTTGGCCTTCCCATCACGCTGTCTGGGTTAACCGTTAATTCGAATCATGACTTCATGACCACATCGAAGGAAAATAATTACTTTTTATTCATTTATATTTTTTATTTATATAGTTAAGTAAACTATCTGTTGTAATAATATCCTTCTTAGAAGCATTGTGTCTTAGGAAGGATCCTCTTGTATTTGTATTTACTTGTTATTGTCAAATAAAGAAAATAAACATTAAAACATTAAAACTTCATTTTGAAATAAAAACCGATTGGCAGGTCACTCCGAAAACCTTCTCCAGGGACCTCCTCCTCGCGATTGTATATTGATATATTCTATTCTATACTATTTTATTCAATAGGTACTATACTATTCTGGAATTGATCCAATTCGAATCATGATCACATCGAAGGAAAATATTTGAAATAAAAACCACCAGCAGGTCACTTGGAACACCTTCTCCAAGGACCTCCTAAACCATCGGCAGGTCACTCTGAAAACCTTCTCCAGGGACCTCCTCCTCGCGAGTGGTTATTGATATATTCTATTCTATACTATTCTATTATATTATATAATATACTATTCTATTCTGGTCATTTACCTGCTTATATCCCGCGCTATGATCTTCTTGCTCGTGACAGCTTCGGTGAGGTCAAGTCTCCCATGACGGGGTGGTCGAGTGACGCGGTACGACAGAGAGGAGACGCCGTGACACACGATCGAACCGGACAGACGCTCCTGACCCCCTTCCACGACCTGAGAAAACAGCAAATATGAAATATACTCGATTATTTCAACTAATTGGGACCGAGGGTAGTTGACAATATCGAGGTTTTGTATAGAAGTTGACATAATCAAAATTCCGTATAAAACAATGAAAATAGGGCCAAATTTAGTGGTACAAATAACGAGATACAGCCTGATTTCCTCGAATTTGTCTTCGAAAATTTTGTCAAAAGGGAACGAATGTAGCATCAAAGTCGAGGAGGTTGATTATTGCTCCATATATAATTTCAGAATGTTTCCTTCTCAAATCATCTAAGAGGTCTATTTTTTTCCACGGAGAACCATGCTTTATTAAACAATCAAACCTTGCGTTCTTATTGGGACACGGTTTATTAACCCCTTGTGTGATCGAGGAGGTTATATGTCTGATTATTGTTCCATACATAATTTCAGAATGTTTGCTTCTCAAATCATCTAAGAAGTTCATTTTTTTTCCACGGAGAACCATGCTTTATTAAACAATCTAACCTTGCGTTCTTATTGAAACACCGTTTATTAACCCCTTGTGTGCCGCCAGTCCGCCAGTCTCACCTGCAGGGCCAGTTTAAAGTTGCCGGTGCTGTTCCCGGTGTGCACATGAAAGGGAACGAATGTAGCATCAAAGTCGAGGAGGTTGATTATTGTTCCATACATAATTTCAGAATGTTTCCTTCTCAAATCATCTAAGAAGTCTATTTTTTTCCACGGAGAACCATGCTTTATTAAACAATCAAACCTTGCGTTCTTATTGGGACACGGTTTATTAACCCCTTGTGTGCCGCCAGTCTCACCTGCAGGGCCAGTTTAAAGTTGCCGGTGCTGTTCCCGGTGTGCACATACTGAACTCGGCCCTGACTCAACTCCTCCTGGGTGAAACTCAGCGTGGTCACGTGATCCCGCTCCAGGTGGCCCATGCTCGATTCTGATTGGTTGACGGAGAATACAAGGTCGGCCGGCGAGCTGTCAAGGTCACTCGCGAGGAGGAGGTCACTGGAGAGGGTTTTCCGAGTACCCTGCCGATGGAAATGGTCAGAATTCGTGTTAGAAAATGGAATGTGAAGTAGAATAGAATAGAGTAAAATAGAATAGAATAGAAGAGAGTAGAATAGAATAGAGTAGAACAGGATAAGGTAGAGTAAAGTAAATTAAGATAAGGTAGAGTAAAATAGAATAGGATAGAATAGAATATACACTCGCGAAGAGGAGGTCATGATTCGTATTAGATTTAGAATGAAATAAAGTAGAATAGAATAGACTCATAGAGAATAGGATAGAATAGAATATACACTCGCGAAGAGGTCCCTGGAGACGGTTTTCCGAGTGCCCTGCCGATAGTTTTTATTTCAAAATGAAGTATTTATTTTCCTTAGATATGGTGATGATTCGAATTAGATTTAGATAATAGAATAGAGTAGAATCGAATTAATAGAATATACACTCTGGAGGAGGAGGAGGAGGAGGAGGTCACTGGAGAGGGTTTGCCGAGTACCCTGCCGATGGAAATTAGCAGTTACAAGAATAAATAATGGCTAAATAAAATCAGTTAAAATACCCAAATGCCTCTTCTTTGTGTTATTATACCACAACTTTGATCCTGTAGGATTTTCCAAATATCTCAATAATCCTCACATCTAATGTTTACCTAATCAATTTCCACATTTCAATAATATTTTTACACTGGTAATGCCGCCACTGGTCGCTACTCGATTAAAGCAGCTACTCAAATGTACTCACGAGGCTGAGTGCACCCTGAATTCCAAGCACAGAGCCAAACAAACTTCGACCTCGTCGGGAATCGAACCAGGGCTTCAATTTAAAAATATTCTACTGACTGACATGGTTGAAAAAGTAGAACTCACTTGAAATTCGAGTATGTCCGTCACATTGGAGTAAGTGGTGCGATGTAACGAATAGTACAACTCTCCCGTGTTGATTTCAGCTTGAGTGAACATATCGCCCGTACTCAGACCTACAGTGTTACCTCGCCTATAAACAAACACACGAGAAATTTAACAATCTATTAAGAATTAAATAAGATAAAAATATATTTCTACCAAGACAATTTCGATTAGGAGGTTTTTAAATTGGTGAGCTTTCGATATCACTCAGGACATCATCTTCAGACCAAGATAGATGTTGACTCTATTGCAGCAGGAATAGAAGTACATAGGTATATATATTTTTATTTTTTACTCTCTATTACTACAGTATAGCGGGGCTATACTAGTAATGAAAGTATTGCAATCGGTCCAAATTTTTTTTATTATTATTATTTTTTTTTTCATTGATTTCGCCAGATTTTTGAAGTGTGCACCATCGGGAGGACAATGTAAAAAAAAAAAATATAAAAAATAGAATTAGAAATTCCTTCCTCCTCCTTACCTTATACACAATAACTACTTCAGTGTCGTCTGAATTGACGGAGAAGGACAGGTTTGCCGGCGTGATCAGAGTGTAGGAGTTGTGAATGAGGACCGCGCCAGTATTATTGACGGGGCGCAGGTGGAGCGGATGGACCGCCAGGTTGAGGTACGCTACGGCACTGGACTCCATGCCGTCAGACACCTGAAAGAATAGTATAGAACTATAGGGGTTCCCAAAGTGTTGGTGTGCTGTTTAGCGGGATTGCCACCAGGGGGCGTTGTGACGAGGTTGAGCGTTTGCAACGAGCCGTACTGGGGGCCGGATATGACCTACAGAGACACACAGGGTTAATATAAAAATTAGTCTTACCGCATAAAAGGTAATGCGTCCTCCGGCAGCTGGCAAGGCTGACTATTTAAGCTGAGTTTAAACATAAATACAATGTTTTTATATTGTGAGGAATAAATGTTTTAAACCCATAAAATACACAAAACCTTGTTTAAACTGCTGGGGTAAAGGAACTTTTTAGTCTCATTCGAGCAGGATAAACAAGGTACATTCTGCTGTCTATTAAATTAAAACCTATCTCAGTGGTACAGTTGTTAACGCGTTGGATTTTGATCTGGAGGTTGGTGGTTCGAGTCCAAGTCAAGTCATAAAATTTAAATAATCGGGGAACGATATTTGTGGCAAGCATTTAAATATGCTTAACACGATTAAAAATTCCTTCCTCCTCCTTACCTTATACACAATAACTACTTCTGTGTCGTCTGAATTGACGGAGAAGGACAGGTTTGCCGGCGTGATCAGAGTGTAGGAGTTGTGAATGAGGACCGCCCCAGTATTATTGACGGGGCGGAGGTGGAGCGGATGGACCGCCAGGTTGAGGTACGCTACGGCACTGGACTCCATGCCGTCAGACACCTGAAAGTAGAATAGTATAGAGCAGGGGTTCCCAAAATCACCATCCGTCGCACAAGCTCTGCTTATACGGATGGGTATACCATTTATAAAAAAAAAAAATGTATGTTTTGAGAGTTATGTTGAAAAAATATTAAATGGAAACTTAATAAATAAAATATAAGAGGGGGGTAATTTTATCCCCCCTAGACTTCTTTCTGTGAGGGTATCTAAAGTCACAGGTTTACACCAACAAACCCACAAATTTTTTGAAGCATTGAAAGGTGAAATTGAAAGTTGCATTAACGAGATACAGCCTGATTTCCTCGAATTTGTCTTCGAAAATTTTGTCAAAATGAACAAATTTAAGACAACTTTCACGGTGGAATATCGAGAATAACCTTCTCGGTTTTGCAATGACCTTTCTTTTATAGCCTTCTTGGTCAAGTTTGTCGCAACCTTCATGGGTTTCATAAATCTGCATCAAGTTTCTCGTATCCTTCAAGGCCGAAAAACAACTTTCTCGGTCCAATTTTTTCACAACCTTCATGGGTTTCATAAATGGTTTCTTCAAATTGAATTGATCCTAAGGGCAAGGTAATACCTAGACCCTTGACAAATGGAGTGTCTTGTCTGAAGGCATGTGATTTGTTCCAATCCACTCGACCCCAAATCTTCATCAAGTTGGACATATTTTGGGAGATTTTATCCACAACCTTCATGGGTTTCATAAATGGATTCTTCAAATTAAATTGATCCTAAGGGCAAGGTAATACCTAGACCCTTGGCAAACAGAGTGTCTTGTCTGAAGGCATGTGATTTGTTCCAATCCACTCGACCCCAAATCTTCATCAAGTTGGACATATTTTGGGAGATTTTGGATTGAATGTCCATTTGAATGATTTTTTTCCTGAATCGAACGTAGAATTGGACGTATTTATCCTGAACTGAACGTATTTTGGATTGATGCATCTTGGGTTTTTCGTTCGTATGCGAGCATTGGCTAAGGAGGGAAGCCGGGGCATGCGAGCAAATAATAAGAACGAGCAACTAAAAGAGAGAGGAAAACAAAAAACAAAACAAACAAAATGTTAGTCGATAAATAAATTAAAAAAACAGATCAAAAACAAAAGCAAAAAGCGGGACAATCCATTGACTTTGAAGTTTCTTCAATGTCGACATTTTCGTCAGAAGGAATATTCCTACCAAATTTCAGCTTTCTAGGTGTCAAATCAAAAACAAAAGCAAAAAATCGGGACAATCCATTGACTTTGAAGTTTCTTCAATGTCGACATTTTCGTCAGAAGGAATATTCCTACCAAATTTCAGCTTTCTAGGTGTTGTGGTTCTCGAGATAGAGCGATCACGATCAGTGTGTGAATATGAAATGTGAACTGTGAAATGTGACGAGAATCTCGAGATAGAGCGATCAGTGTGTGAATATGAACTGTGAAATGTGAATGGATCTTGATTTTATAATATAAAATTGTTCGAGATGGTAAAAAATAGCTATTTAGAACATTCGTGGCCGGGGGGGAGGGTAAAATCAGAGCTTAAAATAATAATAATAAAATGCAGTGTTTTTGTTAATATAGGTACCCACTGAAATCTGAAATAATTTTCGTTGACAAGAAAAATTATAACAATAAAACGACGGTAAAATCTAGACCCTAATATCAGGGCCGGATAAATACCTGGGCGAGACGAAGTACACGAGTCTGAGGTATGGTCAGCGTGGGAGGATCATTCACCGGTGTAATCTGAATGTGAAACCGAAAGCGATGCCGCCCCTGAAAAAACAAATTGTAAATAATGTGTTGGTGTGCTGTTTAGCGGAATTGCCACCAGGAGGCGTTGTGACGAGGTTGAGCGTTTGCAGCGAGCCGTACTGGGGGCCGGATATGACCTGCAGAGACACACAGGGTTAATACAAAAATTAGTCTTACCGCATAAAAGGTAATGCGTCCTCCGGCAGCTGGCATGGCTGACTATTTAAGCTGAGTTTAAAAATAAATACAATGTTTTTTTTTTATATTATATTGTGAGGAATAAATGTTTTAAACCCATAATATACACAAAACCTTGTTTAGACTGCTGGGGTAAAGGAACTTTTTAGTCTCATTCGAGCAGGATAAACAAGGAACATTCTGCTGTCTATTAAAACCTATCTCAGTGGTACAGTTGTTAACGCGTTGGATTTTGATCTGGAGGTTGGTGGTTCGAGTCCAAGTCAAGTCATAAAATGGGGGGGAGGGTAAAATCAGAGCTTAAAAAAATAATAAAAAATAAAAAAAAGGAAGTGTTTTCGTTAATTTAGGTACCCACTGAAATCTGAAATAATTTTCGTTGACATGAAAAATTATAACAATAAAACGAGGCTAAAATCTAGACCCTAATATCAGGGCCGGATAAATACCTGGGCGAGACGAAGTACACGAGTCTGAGGAATGGTCAGCGTGGGAGGATCATTCACCGGTGTAATCTGAATGTGAAACCGAAAGCGATGCCGCCCCTGAAAAAACAAATTGTAAATAATAATAGAAAAAAAAACTCAATAATAATAAGAGTCTTTTGTCTGGCTGGGGGACGTTAAACAGGGAGTATACCAGCCTGAATTTCCCTTGCTAAATAAATAGCAAAGGTTGAGTGCGAAGGGCATCCACTCGTAAAATTTAACTCAATAATAATAATAAGAGTCTTTTGTCTGGCTGGGGGACATTAAACAGGGAGTATACCAGCCTGAATATCCCTTGCTAAATAAATAGCAAAGGTTGAGTGCGAAGGGCATCCACTCGTAAATTTTGTAGCCAAAACCAAATGTCAACCCAAAGCAATCACCCTAGTTAGAGCTGATGGAGAGGCTGACGAAAAACGCCGACCCCGTCTGTACACGGGAAAAGGCGAAGAAAAAGAAGCTGATGGAGAGGCTGACGAAAAACGCCGACCCCGTCTGTACACGGGAAAAGGCGAAGAAAAAGAAGAAGAGTAAGAGTCTTTATTGGTTATAATCATGTACAAACTACAAACAATAGTTACTAACAAAGGGCGAAATTAATGCCCAAGGCAATCTCTACCATTCAACACTGAGACAATCTCTACCATTCAACCCTGAAACTTAGTGTCCTACATAAGGGAATTACTTAGTAAAAATCTACCAAACTACGTTACAATCTTCTTCTTTCCCTTCACCTTGTCCCGTGTTCAGACGGGGTCGGCATTTTCCGTCAGCCTCTTAACTAGCCCTAGAAGTTTAACCCATAAGAACGAACTTTTTTTTTTGATCTTGCTGAAATTCAGGCACACTCCATCTGTCAAGGGTCTTGTCTAGGTTTTCCTTGCCCTTGGGATCAATTTAATATGAAGAAACCATTTACTGATGAAAATTTGTAACAGTAAAAATAGTAGGAAAGTTTGTTTTCTAATAGACAAATCCCCTAATAGTCACTCTGACGTGGAGCGACTGAGATATTAGCGAAAATGAGAGAAGGGTTTGCTCAAGTTTGGTGTGACTTTAATGTAGACCTCGGCTCCCCATGGGTTAAGTTAACGTCACTGTAAGCTAATATTGTATCTTTTAATTGTAATTGTAGAAAGGATTGAACAAAGGACAAGGGTAGGATTTGTATGATAAGGAGAAGGTTTATTGAAAGCAGAGAAATGTGAACAGAGAATTATGTACAGAATGATAAAAAGATGTCTCAGAACTGGGAGAGTTTTTCAGTTGTTGATTTGGTTGCTAGGTGACAATGTTACTGGGTGGTTGTTTTGTATACTGTGTGTAGCTACCAAAATATACCACAGCTAAGTTCATACCTGAAGGTAAGAGGGTAACAGAAAGCCAGGGCCGGGGCTAAGGGCCACCTCACATTGGAAACTGTCCAGGCGAGACTCTGAGCCATCGTGTATGTAGCGCACCTGGTAGTGGAAATGAGAAACGCATTAGAACAGTAGAACGCATTTTAAGTCCTATTCGGGCAGGATAAACAAGGTATATTCTATTCTAGAATAGAATAGAATATACCCTCTTTATACGTACTGCCATATTGAGAATGAAAAGTCTGGCGCCCACATTTCTGCCCCATACCCCCATTTGTACATCGTTGCCGGTGTCACCACCGATTTGTACACATTTTTTTTTTTTTTACAAACAATAATTACTAACAAAGGGCGAAATTAATGCCTGTGGCAATCTCTACCATTCAACACTGAGACAATCTCTACCATTCACCCCTGAAACTTATTGTCCTACATAAGGGAATTCATTCATTCATTTGTAGCGTCTTCTATTCAGAAGGTTGCTGTATTTCTTCTACTTTGTGTTTCCACTCCTCTCGATTCTCTGCCATCCTCTTCACTTCTTCATGTCACCAATCCTGTCCATTCCTTCACGTCATCCATCCACGTTCTTATTTGTCTTCCTCTTGCTCGAACTCCATCAATCTTTCCTTCGATGATCTTGGTTGGCAGCTTTCCATTACTTAGTATAAGGGAATTACTTAGTAAAAATCTACCAAACTACGTTACAATCTTCTTCTTTCCCTTCACCTTGTCCCGTGTTCAGACGGGGTCGGTATTTTCCGTCAGCCTCTTAACTAGCCCTAGAAGTTTAACCCATAAGAGCGAACTTTTTACTTTCCTTATCCTATAGGAAGGAAAGTAATGTAATCGGGTCAAAATTTCGATGGTCAGTTTTTAGTGTCAAAACACGTTTTGAGGTCCCTAGAGCATAAATCCAAAGTTTCAGCCATTGGTCCGTGTGTGTGTGTCTGTGTGTCTGTCTGTAAACAAAATATCTCGAGAACGGTAAGAGCTAGAGACTTGATTTGTCACTCCATTTGTCAAGGGTCTTGTCTAGGTTTTCCTTGCCCTTGGGATCAATTTAATTTGAAGAAACCATTTACTGATGAAAATTTTTAACAATAAAAATAGAGAAACCATTTACTGATGAAAATTTTTAACAGTAAAAATAGTAGGAAAGTTTGTTTTCTAATAGACAAATCCCCGGTACACTCTGACGTGGAGCGACTGAGATATTAGCGAAAATGAGAGAAGGGTTTGCTCAAGTTTGGTGTGACTTTAATGTAGGCCTCGGCTCCCCCATGGGTTAAGTTAACGTCACTGTAAGCTAAGTTCATACCTGAAGGTAAGAATAGAATAGAATAGAATATACCTCGGTGGTGTAGTGGTCAAGGCGCTCGCCTGGTAAACAGGAGGGCGTGGGTTCAATCCCAGCCGAGGTATGGAATTTTATCCTCAATATAATTTGAGAATTTGACCACAATAATAGTGGTAGCCTACTGCTGGAGTAAAGGGACTTTTCAGTCCTATGCGAGCAGTATAAATAAGCACTACTACTACTATTATTAGTTCTCTGGATTAGCAAACATCAAACTGCTCAGCGAACTTTTTACTTTCCTTATCCTATAGGAAGGAAAGTAATGTAATCGGGTCAAAATTTCGATGGTCAGTTTTTAATATCTCGAGAACGGTAAGAGCTACCGACTGGAAATTTGGTATGTAGCTGTCAAATGTGACAAGGATGCGACATGAAGCTTTTGGTTAAGATCGGTGCATTGGTTGGCGGCATTTTACCGCTTTTTGGTGGATGTCTGTCTGTAAACAAAATATCTCGAGAACGGTAAGAGCTAGAGACTTGATTTGTCACTCCATTTGTCAAGGGTCTTGTCTAGGTTTTCCTTGCCCTTGGGATCAATTTAATTTGAAGAAACCATTTACTGATGAAAATTTTTAACAATAAAAATAGAGAAACCATTTACTGATGAAAATTTTTAACAGTAAAAATAGTAGGAAAGTTTGTTTTCTAATAGACAAATCCCCGGTACACTCTGACGTGGAGCGACTGAGATATTAGCGAAAATGAGAGAAGGGTTTGCTCAAGTTTGGTGTGACTTTAATGTAGGCCTCGGCTCCCCCATGGGTTAAGTTAACGTCACTGTAAGCTAAGTTCATACCTGAAGGTAAGAATAGAATAGAATAGAATATACCTCGGTGGTGTAGTGGTCAAGGCGCTCGCCTGGTAAACAGGAGGGCGTGGGTTCAATCCCAGCCGAGGTATGGAATTTTATCCTCAATATAATTTGAGAATTTGACCACAATAATAGTGGTAGCCTACTGCTGGAGTAAAGGGACTTTTCAGTCCTATGCGAGCAGTATAAATAAGCACTACTACTACTATTATTAGTTCTCTGGATTAGCAAACATCAAACTGCTCAAGAGCTATACTTTTAAGAGGACGAAATCGAAGAGAGAAGGAAGACAGGATAGGAGAAAGCCAGCCGTTCCGAGAACGAACATTAAATCCGCCCCGGGCGGGAATCGAACCCGCGGCCTAGCGCTTACGAGGCAGACGCACTACCAACTAAGCTAACTGGGCTGGCTTGTACACATTTAATTTTATACTCAAGAGCAGTTTATTCTTCTTTCTCGAGCTGCTCAATTGTCAAATTTCGGCGATTGAGCTTTTGCATAAATCCATTCCGCGGACTGAGCTATTCAGAGTTGCTCAATTGTCAAATTTCGGGGATTGAGCAGTTTGCGTTTTTTACTCCGCGGAATGAGTGGTTTTTTCGCTCATTGAGCTAATTCGCTGTTCGAGCCTGTATATGTCACAGTGACTTATAACCAATAGAGACATGAAATGAAAAAAGCGGTGAAAAACTCACCTTTTTTTTTCTAATTTACCTTGTCTTTGGCCAAGTCCAGAAGGGTGAACATTTGGCCTGCGTGTGCGTCGTGTTCCCAAATCTCCAGATGTAGGGTCCCGTGTGTGGGGGGCGAGTAGATGTGAAACATAACGCCCGACTCTCGGACCCCGTACCTGAAAAATACAAGGACAGGGAGAGAGCTTTAGTTAGAATAGAATAGAATAGAACATAGAATAGGATAGAATAGAATAGAATAGAATATAGAATAGAAAAGAATAGGATAGGATAGAATAGAATAGAATAGAATAGAATAGAATAGAATAGAATGTTGTTGTTGTTGTTGTTGTTGTTGTTGTTGTAGCGGCTTTAGCTTTCGCCGAATGGCGATAGCAGAATAAAGAAAAGATGTCTTTTTGTATCTGCTATACACCGGGGTGATGGTCTCTAGCTCTAGCCATGTTAAATACATCCCTCTTCAATAATATTTAAACTATTGAAAACAATAATAAAAGTTTCTCAGGTGTAATCATCCATCCAGTTTTTAAAGTTGTTCACTGAGAGAGATGCTTTTAGAGCTACCTTTGTGCTCACGAGCAAGTTGTCGAGATGATAAAGGATATTGGAACTGACATCTGATATTGAATGGTACAAACAATAAAAAAAAGTTGAGAGGAATATGGTACAAGAAATATGGCACAAATATTACTTGACAACAGGTATGTGAATATGAAAGATTGATACATTGTTGTTAACACATAAAGGACTGGTGTCAGAGACTTTGATATCAAACACATCAAGTTGCAAAACACGGAAAGTTCTTTCTGTATTACTTGACACTAGATCCCATGCGTGGGGAACGGGGAAAGACACCAGAGACACTAGATCCCATGAACTCCTCCTAGATAAACCGCGGCACCACACCCAATCCTCCTCCCACGCCTTCCTCCTGTCTTCCATAGACCTCTGGAACTCACTCCCCCTACCCATCCTGAACTCACTCTCTTTCTTCTCCTTCAAAACACTTCTAGAAAAGGCGGTCAGTGAAGGTCTCTTCAATCGTCCTTAAAGCTGGCGGGAGGGTGTGTGTGTATGTGTGAGCGTGTGTTGTGTTGAGTACTGTTGCCTTGTATGTGTGTGTGTGTGTGTGTGTGTGTGTGTGTGTGTGTGTGTGTGTGTGTGTGTGTGTGTGTGCACTTGACTGGCATGGCCACCTGTCCTCCCCGTACATCCCCTCAAATTTCACTATTGTATCCATCTCACCTCCATCACTAAGATCATCATACTACTCAACTCTATTTCTTTACTTTAATCTATTTCTCTTTTCTTCTTCTCATTAATATTATTTTTTTTTTTTTTTTTTTTAATCAAGCAAGGTCTTCTGATATAACATTATGTACTATGTTCTTAAACCTATAAAATATTTGAGACCTTGTTTAGACTGCTGGGGTAAAGGGACTTTTTAGTCTCATTCGAGCAGGATAAACAAGGTATATTCTGTTCTATTCTATCTACTCTATTCTATTCTTACCTGGCTGCGTCCAGAACTAATGATATGTGTGCCGAAGACAGGAGCGTGTTTTCTCCCTGAACTATTCTTCATACTATTACTATTATTTTTTCTATTTTTTTTTTTTTTTTTTAATCAAGCAAGGTCTTCTGATATAACATTATGTACTATGTTCTTAAACCTATAAAATATTTGAGACCTTGTTTAGACTGCTGGGGTAAAGGGACTTTTTAGTCTCATTCGAGCAGGATAAACAAGGTATATTCTGTTCTATTCTACTCAATTCTATTCTAATCTATTCTATTCTTACCTGGCTGCGTCCAGAACTAATGATATGTGTGCCGAAGACAGGAGCGTGTTCTCTCCCTCGGATACGGTCAGGGGTTCGAGTCGAATGATTTCCAACGCTACCGCTAGGGGCGACTTGTTCATTTCCTGGCGAAGTAAAATAAAAGAAAACAAGAGATTATGAGAAAAGGGAATGAAAATTAAAAGAAAGAAAAATAATAACCCAGTCAAAAACATATACATAGTCGACTTTGAAAATTAAAAACCTTGAGCTGTATATCATAAGAAAAAGGAATGAAAATTAAAAGAAAGAAAAATAATAACCCAGTCAAAAACATATACATAGTCGACTTTGAAAATTAAAAACCTTGAGCTGTATCAAGAGATCATAAGAAAAAGGAATGAAAATGGAGCAGTTGCAAATGGGTAAAAATTTTAAATAAATGGTCGATTCCTAATGTAAAAAGTTGGGAAAAATCCAAATCTGAGGTCAAAACTCCGAAAAAATAACTGTAAAAGGTCGAAAATTCAATTTTAAAAACCTTGAGCTGTATTTGTCGTTTATTATTATCATTATCATTGACATTATCATTATTATTATTTTTAATCTTTATTATATTTATTTGTTTTTCTTGAATTGATGCAGTCGATCGCCACACTTGCCTTGAAAGGGGGCTTAGTCCAGTGGTAAAGCGCTTGCTTGCAATGCAGAATATACTTTTCATCAACTTTATCAACATTGGAGTAACGGTCAGCTGAATTTGGGCACTTTTTGACAGCTTTTTGGGGCGGTTTTCAGCTCTACAGACTAAACCGTTAGAGATGTAAAAAAGTTCTGAGATAAGACCCCCAAAATCAGACAGCTACGAAAATCAGCTAAGCATAATTCAGTAGGATGAGGAAAGTCGTGTAATGTTCAGACCAGATTTAAAAAAAGATCGGAA
>NW_007377747.1:15683-35140 GCF_000475195.1 Diaphorina citri
TCTATTCTATTCTACTCAATTCAATTCTACTCTATTCTATTCTACTCAATTCAATAATTCTATTCTACTCTACTCAATTCAATTCTATTCTATTCAATTCAATTCAATTCTACTCTATTCTATTCTACTCAATTCAATAATTCTATTCTACTCTACTCAATTCAATTCTATTCTATTCAATTCAATTCAATTCTACTCTATTCTATTCTACTCAATTCAATAATTCTATTCTACTCTACTCAATTCAATTCTATTCTATTCAATTCAATTCAATTCTACTCTATTCTATTCTACTCAATTCAATAATTCTATTCTACTCTACTCAATTCAATTCTATTCTATTCTACTCAATTCAATTCTACTCTATTCTATTCTACTCAATTCAATAATTCTATTCTACTCTACTCAATTCTATTCTATTCTATTCAATTCAATTCAATTCTACTCTATTCTATTCTACTCAATTCAATAATTCTATTCTACTCTACTCAATTCTATTCTATTCTATTCAATTCAATTCAATTCTACTCTATTCTATTCTACTCAATTCAATAATTCTATTCTACTCTACTCAATTCTATTCTATTCTATTCAATTCAATTCAATTCTACTCTATTCTATTCTACTCAATTCAATTCTTTTCTACTCTACTCTACTCAATTCTATTCTATTCTACTCAATTCAATTCTACTCTATTCTATTCTCACCTGGCTGCGTCCAGAACTAATGATATGTGTGCCGAAGACAGGAGCGTGTTTTCTCCCTGAACTATTTCTTCGTACTATTAATATTATTTTTTCTATTTACTTTATTTTATTTTATTTTATTTTATTTTATAATTCTATTCTATTCTACTCAATTCAATTCTACTCTATTCTATTCTTACCTGGCTGCGTCCAGAACTAATGATATGTGTGCCGAAGACAGGAGCTAAATAAATTACATTATCAGATTATCACTTAAGTAGCATAATTTGTTTCTTTTCTGATTATCCATATTTTACAGTATTTCAAACTCAATTTGAAGTTCTTTCAAAGTTGATGTTGTTATAGTTGTTGTAGCAGCGGCTTTAGCTTTCGCCGAATGGTGTTGGCAGAGTAAAGAAAAGACATCTTTTTGTATCTGCCATACACCGGGGTGATGGTCTCTAGCCATGTTTAATTGGCTCGTCCTGAACCGCAGTCAACCATCGTGAGGACTTGTGCTTATTCTTTAAAAGCAGGGAGAACCCTTTGAAACTGCCAGCTAGCTAGGCTGGTTAGGGTTAGCTGTTCTCCTCCCTGTTTATAGTCCCACAGCCAGACGCTAGTCTACTCTCTGTTTAATATTCATGATTCATCATTTTGATTTGAATAAAAACCAACACAGATTAATAAATGATAAACTTGAAAGCCTAGTCAGTTTGGAGGGTAGCGCGTTTGCCTTGTAAGCACTAAGTCGCGAGTTCGATTGCCACTCGCGGAATAAATCTAGACCCTTGTCAAATGGAGTGTTCCTGAAGGCATGTAGTGGGTTCCAACTCGACCCTTTTTTTTCAAGAGGTTTGACAGAGGGAACTGTAACTGCTAAGGTCTTATCGTTGCGAAATTGAAGAGAGAAGGAAGACAGGATAGGAGAAAGCCAGCGGTTCCGAGAACGAACATTATCCCATCAAGATAAAATCCGCCCCGGGTGGGAATCGAACCCGCGGCCTAGCGCTTACAAGGCAGACGCACTACCAACCAAGCTCACTAGGCTGGCTTAAATGAAATGAAAAATAAAAGATGGACTTACAATATCAGCCAGGTCGAGATATTTGGTGCCCTGATTGGGTAACTTGAGCACTCCGCCAGGTTCTCCATCGATACTGATTTAATTCTATTCTATTCAATTCAATTCAATTCTACTCTATTCTATTCTACTCAATTCAATTCTTTTCTACTCTACTCAATTCTATTCTATTCTACTCAATTCAATTCTACTCTATTCTATTCTACTCAATTCAATTCTACTCTATTCTATTCTGTGAGCGTTAAACTGATCGAACGCCACTCTCCTGTGGACACCTGAAAATGAGGGGAAGCAACAAATAAATGTTAGATTCAAAGTACGTGTTAACATCGGAGTCCCAATCCCAACCCTCGACCACAGCCTATAGTAGCCTTGACCAAAATACCGACCCTCGAAGATGAAAAAATTAAGCCTAGTATTTTTTACTGCAAGGCCCGCGCTACACGTGAATTGAAACGAAAAATAAACTCACCACAACATCGCTGCTGATTGTAAACGGCCCATTCCCCGTGTCCAATAACAGCCGGAGGCACTGGTTAACAAAACACACAAACAAACACAAACAAACAAACACAAACAAACAAAAACAAATAAAAAAAACTCACCACAACATCGCTGGTCAGTGTAAACGGCCCATTCCCTGTATCCAATAACAGCCGGAGGCGCCGATTCACGATCTCAAGGCCGAGAAAGTCCGCCCGTCCCCCATAAGATGGAGTGAGGGAGGGAGGAGGAGGAGGAGTAGGGGGAGAGGGACTTACAATATCAGCCAGGTCGAGATATTTGGTGCCCTGATTGGGTAACTTGAGCACTCCGCCAGGTTCTCCATCGATACTGATTTCCACCAATGAGGGAGTGAGCGTTAGACTGATCGAGCGCCACTCTCCTGTGGACACCTGAAAATGAGGGGAAGCAACAAATAAATGTTTGATTCAAAGTACGTGTTAACAACGGAGTCCCAATCCCAACCCTCGACCACAGCCTAGTAGCCTTGACCATAATACCGATCCTCGAAGATGAAGAAATTAAGCCCAGTATTTTTTACTGCAAGGCCCGAGCTACACGTGAATTGAAACGAAAAATAAACTCACCACAACATCGCTGCTGATTGTAAACGGCCCATTCCCCGTATCCAATAACAGCCGGAGGCACCGGTTAACAAAACACACAAACAAACAAAAACAAATAAAAAAAAAAAAACTCACCACAACATCGCTGCTCAGTGTAAACGGCCCATTCCCTGTATCCAATAACAGCCGGAGGCGCCGATTCACGATCTCAAGGCCGAGAAAGTCCGCCCGTCCCCCGGACATCGGACCCGAACTGTACAGGAGGACTCCACTCGGCGCATCCGACTTCAGGTCCAGAGCCAGCCGCACGCCCGCCCTCTGAACCACCTGAATAGAATAGAGTAGAATATGAATAGAATAGAATTAATAGAATATGGATAGAATTAATAGAATATGGATATAGAATAGAATATACACTCGCGAGGAGGAGGTCCCTGGAGAGGGTTTTCTGAGTGACCTGTCGATGGTTTTTAATTCAAAATGAAATAATTATGCATTTAAATATGAAGTAATTATTTATTATGAAGATTCGAATTAGATTTATAGAATACAATAGAATATGAATAGAATTAATAGAATATGAATAGAATATACACTCGCCAGGAGGAGGTCCCTGGAGAGGGTTTTCCGAGTGACCTGCCGATGGTTTTTATTTAAAAATGAAGTACAGTAGAACCCCGATTTTATGAACCTCGGTTACAAGAAATCGAAAATCCGAGCTTTTTATTTATTTTTTACTCGAAAATCAGATTTTTTACTCGAAAATCGGATTTTTCCCTCGCATATCGAATTTTGTCTGATAATGCAAATAAAAATTTCCGAATTTTTATTTAAACCTCACAGAAATTGTAAGCCATAATGCTAATATGAACATATTTTGTCCTTTTAGTTACATAGTATGTCACTAAAAGTACAAAAAAAAATCAATAAATAAGCATATACTGTCGAAAATTTGCCATGTTTTCTCTGTTTTCTAATGTAACCCCGATTATATGAATCGGGGTTCTGATTTCATGAACTGCCCTTGGTCCCAATTAGTTAATGAAATCGGGGTTCTACTGTATTTGTTTTCCTTGGCTATGTTCAATGATTATAATTAGATAAATTTTATTTCGACATAAATTTTATTCACACGACATAAATTTTATTCACACAAATTGTACATATACAAAATTGAAAATACCATAATGGTAATAATAATAATATTACTTTTATTTAACAATAATTACAAAACATGATGAATAACAATTGAACAAGCAAAATGACAAACATAAAATGTACAGATTAATAAATTGAATTTTTGCTATGCTAATCAATTGTTCGTTTTTTAACATAGTAAGTATTATAAACCCAATGTGGCTAAGCACGGGTGGGGTTTATTATTTTTAATTCATCTTTTTCCAATTATTTTTACAAAACTCTTTTCCTTGCTGTTTTTAAAGGTAGGTATTTTATTTGATTTTTTAGGTGGTATGTACGTATGTTAATGGTTAATGATTTTTCTGATTTTTTCTTTATTATTTGGCGTTTTTAGCCATTCCCGTATTCTATTTCTTATACATGTTAAACTGTCTCTTCCCAAGGGTCTGATGTATAGCAGACAACCGTGAAATCAAAAATGTTTGAAAAACTGAAGAAGATTATCCACATACTTGAAGCTTAAAGCTCGAAAGGAACAAGAAGCAATGGTCATAAGAAGAAAGAAGATCTATGAAAGAATTAATTGCCAATGACCTGAGCTGTTCCCTCCTCAGTCGACACAAACTTCAGCTATTCTGCTAAAGTTTTAGACGAGGAGGGTTCAGCTCAAAGTTTATTGAGCTCGAGATTGAATTGATCTGAACAATAAAATATAAAAAAATCCTACCTACCTACCTACTACAAATTTAGAGAATAGAATAGGGTAGAATATGATTGGTACTATACCTGCGGAAGTGACAGGAAGGCACCATCGTCTACGAAACTGATTTCAGAATCATGAGATGCATCAAATTCCGCCGAACACGCCCATAATACACCTGAAATGAAAATATTAATCAATTATCTTATCAATCAATCAACAAGTAGGGCAAAATTTGCCTTACTCATTGGCGGAACTTAGGTACCACCTAATGCTTACAAGGCAGACACGCTGCCCTCTTAGTTAACCTGGCTGTCTATATTCTATTTTATTTTATATTCAAGGTTACCCCAGTGGCAAGGCCACCGTTAGCTTAGTGGTAATGCACTTCCTTGCCTAAGAAGCTCCTGGGTTCAAATACCACCTCGACAAAAATTAGCACTCGTTTTTCGATTGCAAAAATTTCAATAGGTTACTTTCTGGTGTTTTCGTGTTGACCCAGCACGTAAGTGGGAAGTATTGTGTCTCTTTGCGCCCATCTGATGTGAGGCATACTACAGGATGGTCATGTTAAGACACAGACCACACGCGTTTAATTTAGCAGTTGGTAGAAAGAACACTGACCTCCGAGCAAACTACTTTTTTTTTCTTTCTTTCTTTTTTTTTAAAAAAAAAAACAAGGTTCTACTCTCTTAAGAAATCTCCGTAGCTGGTTGGGTATCACAATAGGCTTGCACGCAGGAGGTCCGGGTTCGATTTCCGGAGGGGCCGAGTTTTTTTCGGCTCTGGGCCTAGAGTTTGGGGTGCACTCAGCCTCGTGAGGACAATTGGGTAACTACTTTAATCAAGTAGCGACCAGTGGCGACATTATACATAAGTGTAAAAAGATTATTGAAATGGAAATTGATTGCAAAGAAGACACTTAGTAATGCTGTGATATCCACAAAAGTTCCGAAAAAGCTCTGTTTTACCACAAAGAATTTGAGGTTCTATTTCTCTTACCTTGTGCATCAGCCTGACTGGACCTTGCCCGGGCTCGCTTGAGAGTGTCTATATTATTGTAGATCACATCCGACAGACACCCCCGCAGCCACTCAATATGGCCGAGAAACAGCTCGGTGAAGTCTCCCTGACCTCCGATGAACAACCCGTAGTGAATGTTCAACTCAAAAAACTTTCCTGGTAGCTTCTCACTGTGAAGAAAAGAGAAAAAAAATATGATAATTTTGATAGAAAGACCTTAAAATCTGGCTTGGGGACCTTTAACAGAGAGCAGACTAGTGTCTTTCTGTGGGACTATAAATAATTAAATAGGGATCAGAGCAGCCAAACCCTAACCAACCTAGCTAATTGGTGAATACAAAGGGATTATCATGCTTCAAAGGTTCCTCACAATGGTTGACTGTGGTCTGACACACCAAGAGACCATCAACCCCTCTGGGTACAGCTACACCGTTACATGTACCTAAAAATGTATAAGTACCTAAAAATAAAAATAAAAAACTTACAAGGTGGTATGTATAAGATCCACAGTAAGTGTGACATTGGCTTCAATTCTTGTCACATTGACACTGTGCCAAAGCAAATCATCGAGCCGAAGTCCACGAGGTGTCGAGATCTCTGTATCACCAGCTCCAAGGTTTATGTGAACCTGGCCAGAAAATAGTAAATTAGTCACAAAAAAAAAAAAATAAATAAATAAAACAAAATAGTAAGAAAAGAAAAAATCTGTAAATAAAAAATGGGATAAAAAGAGAGTAAGTTTTTTCAACTATGAATCAAATTAATTGTGGTGAAGCTGAGAGCCTCTTCACAACTTTTCGACCTTTTTGTGGATATAACAGTATTACTAATAGCCTAATTCTATCAAGACTATAAATCTTTATTTTTGCTCTGGTCAAAAGAAATCAAGTAGTAAATTAACATAACATAAGACTTGTATAGCCTTGCTATACCTACTTTAGTAAGAGAAAATAATAAATAAAAAAACATAATAGGATTAGTAAAATGAGAGCCTCTTCACAACTTTTTGTAGGTAGTACAAAACAAAGGGGTGGTGGGAATAAATAAGAAAAAGGAAAGAAAAAAATCCTTGTTACCTTCAATCTACCCGACTCCAATCTCAGAAGGCAGTAGTCAATTTTGCCCGCTGATAAAAACAAAATCGCATCAGACCTTTTAGTTCTGAATTTGAAGGATATGGTTGTTGTGCTTTTGGCCTCCTGGAACGGCACGGAAATGTAGCTGGCTCCGTAAAATGAGGCTGGAAAAAAGGTCAGAAGAGGTGATGATTTTTTATTTTAAGTGCTATTATTGTTATAGTAATTATTCAGAAGCCACAACAATGAAAAAGAAAGCTCCTTTTTGTGTTTAACCTAACCCCATAATAACACTGGTCACTGCTCAATTTGTGAAAGCTCCTTTTTGCATTTAACCTAACCCTATAATAACACTGGCCATTTTTAATTTGTGACAGCTCCTTTTTGTAGCAATTTTTCATTGTAGAGGCTTCTGAACAAGAATGATTGTTGTTATTACTTTTTTTTTTTCAATCATCCTTCAACAAATAACAAAAATATCAAAAATTTTGTCAACATCATTTCATAATTTACTATTCTACATCATGGGAAAAGCCCATGTGCAGAGAGCAAATCAAAAACACATTATTGTATGTCTCATACATCTGGCAGACCTAATGTGTCGCTGGCCATTTTTAATTTGTGACAGCTCCTTTTTGTAGCAATTTTTCATTGTAGAGGCTTTTGAACAAGTATGATTGTTGTTATTACTTTTTTTTTTTAATCATCCTTCAACAAATAACAAAAATATCAAAAATTTTGTCAACATCATTTCATAATTTACTATTCTACATCATAGGAAAAGCCCATGTGCAGAGAGCAAATCAAAAACACATTATTGTATGTCTCATACATTTGGCAGACCTAATGTGTCATTCATTCACTTTTGACTCATCAATGCCCAGGCTCCACTTTAATTTTCCACCAACTTCAGTGGAGTAGAATCTACATCATGGGAAAAGCCCATGTGCAGAGAGCAAATCAAAAACACATTATTGTATGTCTCATACATCTGGCAGACCTAATGTGTCATTCATTCACTTTTGACTCATCAATGCCCAGGCTCCACTTTAATTTTCCACCAACTTCAGTGGAGTAGAATAAAATAGAATAAACCTTGTTTATCCTGCATATCTAGGGCAGAAAAGTCCCTTTGCCCCAGCAGTCTAAACAAGGTCTTGTATATTTTGATGGGATGATGATAATACATACAAGGGTGAGGTAAAAAGCAATGAAATCATGAGTTCTTTGTGGTAAAGCAGAGCTTTTTCACAACTTTTGTGGAATGTGGGTGTTGCAGCATTACTAAGTGCCTCATCCTTTACTCTTAATTTTCTTCTACTCATAATTGTTCTCAAGATGAAAATTTTATAGAGGTCTCTCGTGTGGGGAAATACTCAAATTAAGCAAATCAGATTGCTTAATCCAAGAGTTAAACTTAAACCGAGTTTAAACTAGCATTGTGGCATCGGTCATTATCAGAGACATCTAGTCTTCTATGCCTTCACAGAGCAGCTGTTTCATTGCCATGAAAAAGAGAAGGAAAAGAAGAAGAAGAAAGAGGAGGAGGAGGAGGAGGAAGAGAGGAAAAAGCAGCCTTTCAAAGTAATTTCACGGAGAAAAAGAGAATGAGTGTGGGAGAAAATGAAAGAGAGAGGCTACTCTAGTATCTATTATGTGTAGCACATTGCATAACTCAGTAGTTTTCAGGCAACCACAGAAAAGCAAAAGGTCCCTAGAGTCTTGAATGAAATAGTTTTGATAGATTCTGACGTAATAACTTTGTGAAGATTCATCTTGAAAAGAAGAACACAATAACTTTTACTCTTCACAGTTGGGGGAGGGGTTTTTTATTGTTTATTCAAACAGACATGTTTCGCCATTGCTGGCATCATCAGTGTAAACTGTAAAAAAATGGGTCTTCCCCACTAATCAACCTCCTTGCAAAAATGTAAACGGTTCCTCAGAGATACCCCCCTCTCTCCCCCCCTGGCGGCAAAATTCAAAATTTTTTACAATGTTTATTTTTAAATTTAAAATTTTTACTGATCTGGTCAATTTGTTCCCCTTTTTTGTTTGCTTTCTTTTTCTTATGTGCAATTTTTTAACAGTTTACACTGATGATGCCAGCAATGGCGAAACATGTCTGTTTGAATAAACAATAAAAAACCCCCCTCCCCCAACTGTGAAGAGTAAAAGTTATTTGTGTTCTTCTTTTCAAGATGAATCTTCACAAAGTTACGTCAGAATCTATCAATATGTTCTAGTGAAATATTAAACATAGGACAAAATAAATAAATCATAGACACTAAATTCATAGACGATTTTTGCACCAGGGCGCTGCAACTCTCCGCCCTTCCAGCTATATTTAAATCAATAATCACGTCAAGTTAAACCATCTGACAACACCAGCCTAGTTAGCTTAGTTGGTAGTGCGTCTGCCTTGTAAGCGCTGGGCCGCGGGTTCGATTCCCGCCCGGGGCGGAAATTTACTTAGAACCAGTTACCAGATATTCTTTTCCACCACTCACATATCTTGGTTTCAACCTATTCAATCAAAAAGTCATAATAGATTTCTGAAATACACTCCCGGAGTAGTCACAAAAATAAACTACGCCAGCCTAGTTAGCTTGGTTGGTAGCGCGTCTGCCTTGTAAGCGCTGGGCCGCGGGTTCGATTCCCGCCCAGGGTGGATTTTATCCTGAACGGATAATGTTCGTTCTCGGAACGGCTGGCTTTCTCTTATCCTGTCTTCCTTCTATCTTCGATTTCGGGACGATAAGATCTTAGCAGTTACAGTTCCCCCTGTAAAAACCCTAAAAAAAAGCTATTTGCAACACGTTGGATAGAGTAGGTACTAGGTACCCTAACCGTTTTTGAAATATGAGTCGCATTTTTTATGCAAATAAAAAAATTATTTTAATTGTTTTCTTTGGTTTTTCTATTCACTTTATTTGTGTCATAAAAAAATGCAAAAAGGAGCTTACGACTAAATAGTCCGCAAGAGTGTGCTAGCAAGTAAATATATATAAGCAAGTAAACTTAAAATGATTTGTTATAAAAGAAGATTAACAATTAGATGAAAGTCACAATATTGTGAATGTAATTAATTAATTCGTATCTCACACAAGTGTTGCCACGGCTATTCAAGATTTCAAATTTCAAGAATAATAAATAATAAATTAATTATAAAATTAAAATGGAGGTTATCTGTGCATATAGTAAAAAGTGGGAAAAAGTAGTATTGGGTTGTCCATAGAACAGCAATGGTTGATTGCACAGGGCTGATTGACAGGCTGATGAAAAATACTGACCCCATCTGAATATAGGAAAGGGCAAAATGAAATACCTACATACTTAAAATTTTTGATCATTAAATGGATATCTACATTACCTACCTATCTACTTACGTAGGCATTATCAACCCTGATTTTTACCTTTTTTGTATAGGTACCTAAGTTTAGTAATGCTTTAGATTGCCAGCATAATACAAGTTGTCAGATTATGATAATAGTTTAGTAAGTAGAGCATCTCTTTAAGTCTTTACTGATCCATCCAATTTGTGATTGTCTTGGTGGTGTAGTGGTCAAGGCACTCGCCTGTTACTTAAACAGGAGGGCATGGGTTCAATCCCAGCTGAGGTATGGAATGTTATACTCAATATAATAAAATTTGAGAATTTGACCACAATAATAGTAGTAGCCTACTGCTGGAGTAAAGGGACTTTTCAGTCCTATGCAAGCTGTATAAATAAGCACTATTATTATTATTTTTATTATTGGGTGGAAGAGCTTGTGTAGGTAAATGAGAACTTAAAATAAAGCCTAAAAAAAAATAAAATAATAATAAGTAATGATGATAATAATATTAGTCCACTTTACTTAGTGAGATGAACAAAAGTAGACTTGACATGATTGTGTAGGTATTTGAACAAATCTTTTCGTTTGATTTCAGGTGCTAAGTTTCGTATCGTATCTTCTCTTATCTAAAAATAGAAGTAAACAAATTTCAAGATGGATGGCCCCCAAATCTTATCGGAAATGAGGTGAATCTGGGACAATCAACCAATCAAATCACCCGGTTCCAAGCATTTGTAATATTTTGTAACCAACAGTTCTTCGTTCTCAAATTTGATTGGTCGTCTCGTGAGCTCTTATCACGCAAGTGCGTGTGAAGTTAGCCACGCAAAACGGTTCCAATCATTTGTAACCAACAGTTCTTCGTTCTCAAATTTGATTGGTCGTCTCGTGAGCTCTTATCACGCAAGTGCGTGTGAAGTTAGCCACGCAAAATTAATGAAAATGTTTTTTGAGCGGCTAGTATATTCAAGGAGGTGGAAAAGAGCGAATAACGTCAGAACAAAAAAGTGAAGCCTTAAAAAATACACTCCCGGAGTAGTCACATTAGTCACAAAAATAAACTACGCCAGCCTAGTTAGCTTGGTTGGTAGCGCGTCTGCCTTGTAGGCGCTGGGCCGCGGGTTCGATTCCCGCCCAGGGTGGATTTTATCCTGAACGGATAATGTTCGTTCTCGGAACGGCTGGCTTTCTCTTATCCTGTCTTCCTTCTATCTTCGATATCGGGACGATAAGATCTTGGCAGTTACAGTTCCCCCTGTAAAAACCCTAAAAAAAAGCTATTTGCAGCACGTTGGATAGAGTGGGTACTAGGTACCCTAACCGTTTTTGAAATATGGCTTCACTTTTGTTTATCATACAATCCAGTGATTCCCCAACTTCTTGGGCTGCCCCGTACAGTGCTGCCACGCACGAGTGTTTTAGGAACTAAAGTACTGACGTCACTAGAGGAGGGGAAAGTTAGAGGTGGAGAAGTGTTTAGTTTGTTATCGAACGTTTTGAATGCAGGTCGACCTGATCTGTCTGAATGAGGGAAAAAAAAGACTCGAGTAAATATGAAATATGCTTTGACACCAGGCCCGTACATTAGAGTACATACCTGTTGAAGGCAGAGTCCCGTACTGCAGAATTAGGATCGGACAATAGTTTCACTATGAATGGCACTAGCTTGGATACAGTCAGGGCTTTAGTACCATATGTCACTAGAGTAACTTAACACTGACAATACATTAGAGTACATACTTACCTGTTGAAGGCACCAAGATTTTGTCGAGGGGGTGTGAGGCATGAGTCCAAACAGTGATTGGGGGGGGGTGATGTGGATCCTCCAATTTTTTTGAGTCTGACCTACAGTAAAGCAGAAAAATGGAGGGGCTGGGTCCCCTCAGCCCCCCTAAATATTCCCCTGTATGACCATAGTCTAATGTAGCAGTTGTTTAATTGCTATGGAAAAAAAAGGTGGTGAAACATGCTCATTTTTAAATCCTTGGAAAGAAACTAGAAGACTGTACCCCAAAATGGCAAGCAGGACAAGTTATCCCACATGGCCACCTGTTGTGATATCAGCCACACACAATGTTGCTTAACTTTTAAAGTTCATCAGTAATCATCAGTCAAGTGCAGTAGTATTCCAATTCCATACCTACCTGGGGTTGAACTCTTGTCCTCCTTAATATTAGGCAATCATCTTGGCCACAGTGCGACCGAGGCAAGTCAATAAAAGGGCCAATTAAAAAAAAAAAAAAAAGAAAAGAAAAAAAACCTTCAAAAAGATGATCCTTGGGAAAAAATACTTTATTTTAAAGAAAAGTCTTTTTTCCTCTTTTCCCCCTCCTCCCTCCCCACATTTGTGGGACCACACTTTGGGAATTTAATGAGGGCATCAAGCCTTATGGCAAGTCCACAAACGATTATTAGTTTTTAAAGAGGTTTGCTAGAGGGAACTGTTGGCTAAGGTCTTATCGTTTCAAAATCAAAGAGGTGGCGAAGACAGGATAGGAGAAAGCTTGCAGTTCCGAGAACGAACCCTATCTTTTAAAATCATAGATTGCTTAATCCGAGAGTTAAACTTAAACCGAGTTTAAACTAGCATTGTGGCATCGGTCATTATCAGAGACATCTAGTCTTCTACTTATATGCCTTCACAGAGCTGCTGTTTCATTGCCATGAAAAAGAGAAGAAAAAGAAGGAGAAGGAGGAGAAGTAGAAGGAGAAGGAAGAGAAGTAGAAGGAGAAGAAGAAGAAAGAGGAGGAGGAAGAGAGGAAAAAGCAGCCTTTCAAAGTAATTTCACGGAGAAAAAGAGAATGAGTGTGGGAGAAAATGAAAGAGAGAGAGCAAAAGAAGAAGAGAGAGAAGAAAAGGGAAGAGGGCGGAAAGAGGAGGAGAGAAAATGAAAGAAGGAGGAGAGGGAAGACGAGGGAAGAGAAAAAGAGAGAAGGGGAGAGGGAGGGAGGGAGGAGGTTAGAAACTGAAAGGAGGAGAGAGAGAGAGCAAGGAGAAGGGAAAGAGAGGGGGAGAGAAATCAATATGGGAAGTTGTTAGTTCGTCAATCGCCCACCATAGGAGACCGCTAGCGCTAGTGTTCCCATGTTAACGTTTTGACCCTCCCCACCTCCTTCTTCCTGTTTTTTTTTTTTCTTCTTCTTCTTCTTCTTCTTCTTCTTCTTCTTCTTCTTCCTCCTTTTCATCTTCTTTATCTTCCTCTCCTTTTTTTTTCTTTCCTCTTCTTTCATGTTCTCCTTCGGGCCTTTAAGCTTTATACGAATCTATCAAATTTACGATACCATGTTAAGACTGCGAGAGTAAAGGGACTTTTCAGTCCTATTTGGATTGAAGAAAAAAAAAACAAGGTATAACTATTCAGGTCGGGGGACACGATTGAGTTTAAACTCCGTTTAAATTTAACTCTCGAATTAAGCAGTCAGATTGCTTAAACCTAGTTTAAAACTTGAACGCAGTTTAAGTAACATCACTTTGTGGTCTCCGGCCTCAATCAAACAAAATCCAACCTAAGCTGGTCTACTCCCTGGTTAACGTCCCCCATCCAGACTAAGCTGGTCTACTCCCCCTACCTCGGTGGTGTAGTGGTCAAGGCGCTCGCCTGGCAAACAGGAGGGCGTGGGTTCAATCCCAGCCGAGGTATCGAAATTTATCCTCAATTTAATTTGAGAATTTGACCACAATAATAGTAGTAGCCTACTGCTGGAGTAAAGGGACTTTTCAGTCCTATGCACTAGTCAAAGTTACTAGTCAAGTGAAGACGTTGTACCTACCTCGGTGGTGTAGTGGTCAAGGCGCTCGCCTGGTAAACAGGAGGGCGTGGGTTCAATCCCGGCCTAGGTATAGAATTTTATCCTCAATATAATTTGAGAATTTGACCACAATAATAGTAGTAGCCTACTGCTGGAGTAAGGGGACTTTACAGTCCTATGCGAGTTTAAGTAACATCACTTTGTGGTCTCCGGCCTCAATCAAACAAAATCCAACCTAAGCTGGTCTACTTCCTGTTTAACGTCCCCCATCCAGACTAAGCTGGTCTACTCCCTGTTTAACGTCCCTCAGCCAGACTAAGCTGGTCTACTCCCTGTTTAACGTCCCTCAGCCAGACTAACTTACAGTCCTATGCGAGCAGTATAAATAAGCACTACTATTCTTTTACCTATATTAATATGAATATACCTTGTTTATCCTGCTGGGATAGGACTGAAAAGTCCCTTTACCCCAGCAGTCTAGCCAAGGTCTCGTGTATTTTATAGGTTTAATAGCATAATACATAATGCTTAAAACGGACCTTACTTAGTAATGAAAAAAAAAAGTTCGTTCTTGGAACGGTCGACTTTCTATCCTGTCCTCCTTCCTGCCTTGATTATTATTAATTAGATTCATATTAGACACCCAAATTAGCCGGAATTGCCGGAGCCGGAGACACCCAGCCGGAAAGCCGGAGACACCCAAATTGAATCCAGCCGGAAATCGAACCCGGGACCTCCGCTGTGCAAGCCTAGTGTGATACCCACTAAGCTAGTGTGATACCCACTAAGCTAGTGTGATAGCCACTAAGCTAGTGTGATAACCACTAAGCTACGGAGGTTACTCTCTGAAAAGAAAAATAAATAAAAATACTGGGTCAACTAGAAATAATTGAAAGAAGGTTGGAGGTAGGGGGGACCCTACTAATTGACTGTTTAGGTGCCATAGGAGGGAGGGGGAGGTCGATGACTGTTAGTTAGCTAGGTGCCTAATTGTCCCCATACGAATATGTTACGAGTTATGACTAACATATAGTGTATACATGTTTAACGTCCCTCCGCCAGACTAAGCTGGTCTACTCCCTGTTTAACGTCCCCCAGCCAGACAAATAAAGCACTACTTATACTTATACTTGCTTCGTGTTTCAGAATCATCCACGAGAGCGGCTTCACATCGGAAGACTTCAAACAGTACCGGCCCGTTGTCTATAGCAATACCATCCAATCGACTGTCCGAATTTTGGGGACTTTTCTTTTGAGCAAATGGCTTGAACTGAGGTGAACTTGACTTAGCAAATAGAGAGATACAGGGGGGTCTTACTTGAGAGGTGGTCAGATTAGAACTAAAGTTGGTTCGGCGTGCTCCGTCGGTTCTCGTAGGTATCTTATTGTAGCGGGCAATAGGAGGGAGGTATAAGGTGAGTAAAAAGGAGGTGTACGCAACACTTGTACTTATAATAATTATACTTGCTGCGTGTTTCAGAATCATCCACGAGAGCGGCTTCACATCGGAAGACTTCAAACAGTACCGGCCCGTTGTCTATAGCAATACCATCCAATCCCTGGTAGCCATCCTGCGTGCCATGCCCAACCTTTCCATAAGCTTTAGTAATAACGAACGAGAGGTGAGTGAATTAATGTAGAAACACAATACCATCACGTCACGTGAAGTCATGGGGAGTCAGAAACTAGAAAGATGTATTTCAAAGTTTTCCCATAATATTGTAGGTAATCACGTTCAGGAAAGCCACTAACTTTTTACTTTTATATGACATTTTTGAAGCAGACTGCGGGGCTTAGTGGCTTGCACTGCGGAGCTCCCTGGTTCAATTCCCGGCGCGGTTAGTGTTTGGTGTTCGCGCTGCACTCAGCCTTTTAATCGACTAGCGACCAGTGGGGGCATTGCCAGTGTAAAAAGATTATTGAAATATAGAAACAATTTGAGGCACTCATCTTAATGGTTACACTCCTGAATGTGTCCTAGATCTCTGATGGAAGTGCATGGGTACACTTTTCAATCTAATAATCACCAGGACTCGCCTAATATCTAATCTCATAATCACTCGCTTCCTGTTAACATCACTACAGAACTGGAGATAGATCAGATTAACTGCACGGATTTAAGCATTTTGTTTTAGCAAGCCCGCCTTGTAAGCGCTAGGTCGCGGTTTTGATATCCGCCGCCCGGGCAAATATTAACCCAAAAGAACGAACTTTTTTTTTTTACCAAGGTTTTTAGAATAGAAAAGATCTAATCTTACCTTACTTCTCTAGGAGAGCCAATCTGTCAAGTAGCAACATATTAATATAGGTAAAAGAACAACGTCTTCACTTGACTAGTAACTTCACTGGACTAGTAACTTACTAGTCAAAGTTACTAGTCAAGTGAAGACTGAAGACGTTGTTCTTTTACCTATAGTAATATGAATAAACCTTGTTTATCCTGCTGGGATAGGACTGAAAAGTCCCTTTCCCCCAGCAGTCTAAACAAGGTCTCGTATATTCTATGGGTTTAATAGCATAATACATAATGCTTAAAACGGACCTAACTTAGTAATTAAAAAAAAAGGTTCGTTCTTGGAACGGTTGACTTTCTATCCAAGACGGTGTCCTGCCTCGGTGGTGTAGTGGTCAAGGCGCTCGCCTGGTAAACAGGAGGGCGTGGGTTCAATCCCAGCCGAGGTATGGAACTTTATCCTCAATATAATTTGAGAATTTGACCACAGTAATAGTAGAAGCCTACTGCTGGAGTAAAGGGACTTTTCAGTCCTATTCGAGCAGTATAAATAAGCACTATTATTATTATTATCCTGTCCTCGTTCCCGTCTTGAATCCAGCCGGAAATCGAACCCTGGACCTCCGGTGTGCAAGCCTAGTGTGATACCCACTAAGCTAGTGTGATATCCACTAAGCTAGTGTGATATCCACTAAGCTAGTGTGATACCCACTAAGCTAGTGTGATATCCACTAAGCTAGTGTGATATCCACTAAGCTAGTGTGATACCCACTCAGCTAGTGTGATACCCACTAAGCTAGTGTGATATCCACTAAGCTAGTGTGATATCCACTAAGCTAGTGTGATACCCACTAAGCTAGTGTGATACCCACTAAGCTAGTGTGATACCCACTAAGCTAGTGTGATACCCACTAAGCTAGTGTGATACCCACTAAGCTAGTGTGATACCCACTAAGCTAGTGTGATACCCACTAAGCTAGTGTGATACCCACTAAGCTAGTGTGATACCCACTAAGCTAGTGTGATACCCACTAAGCTAGTGTGATACCCACTAAGCTAGTGTGATACCCACTAAGCTAGTGTGATACCCACTAAGCTAGTGTGATACCCACTAAGCTAGTGTGATACCCACTAAGCTAGTGTGATACCCACTAAGCTAGTGTGATACCCACTAAGCTAGTGTGATACCCACTAAGCTAGTGTGATACCCACTAAGCTAGTGTGATACCCACTAAGCTAGTGTGATACCCACTAAGCTAGTGTGATACCCACTAAGCTAGTGTGATACCCACTAAGCTAGTGTGATACCCACTAAGCTAGTGTGATACCCACTAAGCTAGTGTGATACCCACTAAGCTAGTGTGATACCCACTAAGCTAGTGTGATACCCACTAAGCTAGTGTGATACCCACTAAGCTAGTGTGATACCCACTAAGCTAGTGTGATACCCACTAAGCTAGTGTGATACCCACTAAGCTAGTGTGATACCCACTAAGCTAGTGTGATACCCACTAAGCTAGTGTGATACCCACTAAGCTAGTGTGATACCCACTAAGCTAGTGTGATACCCACTAAGCTAGTGTGATACCCACTAAGCTAGTGTGATACCCACTAAGCTAGTGTGATACCCACTAAGCTAGTGTGATACCCACTAAGCTAGTGTGATACCCACTAAGCTAGTGTGATACCCACTAAGCTAGTGTGATACCCACTAAGCTAGTGTGATACCCACTAAGCTAGTGTGATACCCACTAAGCTAGTGTGATACCCACTAAGCTAGTGTGATACCCACTAAGCTAGTGTGATACCCACTAAGCTAGTGTGATACCCACTAAGCTAGTGTGATACCCACTAAGCTAGTGTGATACCCACTAAGCTAGTGTGATACCCACTAATTTAATTTATGTTTTATGTCTGGCTAGGGGACGTTAAACAGAGAGAAGACTAGCGTCTGGCTTTGGGACTATAAACAGGGAGAAGAACAGCTAATCCTAACCAGCCTAGCAAGCTGGCAGTTCCTCAAAGGGTTCTCTCTGTTTTTAAAGACCAAGCACAAGTCCTCACGATGATTGACTGCGGTTCAGGACTCAGGACGAGCCGGCCAATTTAACATGGCTAGAGCTAGAGACCATCACCCCGGTGTATAGCAGATACAAAAAGACATCTTTGCTTTATTCTGCTATCGCCATTCGGCGAAAGCTAAAGCCGCTACAACAACATTTTATGTTTTATACCCAATGAACAAGACTTGCTGAAACTGCTGACCAAAAAGGCATTCCTCGGTCCTACGTTGGCAGTCTAAATGAAGTATTTGACTTTTAATTTCCCGAACGGATAACGTTCGTTCGTTCTCGGAACGGCAGGCTTTCTCCCATCCCATCCTCCTCACTTCGCTTTCAGTGCCCTAAATCACCAAAGTATGGAAAAGTATCTTACAAGTGTAATAGCCAATGGAAAAGCAGAATTTTGAATTTGGACGACCAAAAGGCACGCCTCAGTCCTGCGTTGGCAGTCTAAATGAAGTATTTGACTTTTAATTTCCCGAACGGATAACGTTCGTTCTCGGAACGGCTGGCTTTCTCCTATCCTGTCCTCCTCTCTTCGCTCTCGCAACGATAAAACCTTAGCAGTTACAGTTCCTTCTATCAAACCTCTAGGAGCCAGCCTAGTTAGCTTGGTTGGTAGTGCGTCTGCCTTGTATAAAAAGGCACGCCTCAGTCCTACGTTGGCAGTCTAAATGAAGTATTTGACTTTTAATTTCCCGAACGGATAACGTTCGTTCTCGGAACGGCTGGCTTTCTCCTATCCTGTCCTCCTCACTTCGCTTTCAGGACGATAAAACCTTAGCAGTTACAGTTCCTTCTATCAAACCTCTAGGAGCCAGCCTAGTTAGCTTGGTTGGTAGTGCGTCTGCCTTGTATACTCTCTGAAAGGAAAAATAAATAAAAATACTGGGTCAACTAGAAATAATTGAAAGAAGGTGGGAGGTAGGGAGGACCCTACTAATTGACTGTTTAGGTGCCATAGAGGGGAGGTCGATGACTGTTAGTTAGCTAGGTGCCTAATTGTCCCCATACGAATATGTTATGAGTTATGACTAACATATAGTGTATACAGGGTGTCCCAGAAATTATCTAACCTAAAAGGTTATGAAACGGCAGGAAGGAATATACAGTATGTCCTTGAAATCTTGTATGGTACCCCTTCATCTTTTGAACGGCTAAGATGGGTTTCTTTGTGTCTAGCATTCAACCCGGGCAAACTGGAATTAAGTGATACAACTTTTTGGGAAAAAAAAAAAAAAAAAAAAAAAAAAAAAAAAAAAAAAAAAAAAAAAAAAAAAAAAAAAAAAAAATT
>NW_007377747.1:36473-48973 GCF_000475195.1 Diaphorina citri
TTACATAGCTACTCATTTTCCTCACGAGGCTGAGTGGGCCCCGCAACAGCCAGTCACGGAATCAATCATTTGCATGATACAAATTTCTTGACCCCGCCGGGAATCGAACCCGGGTCTCCCGCGTGCAAGGTGAGCGCAGTGACCACCACGCCATGGGAGCTGACACCGTATGATCAATATACATATTTTACATAGTCTGGTAGATAGGTAAGTATATGGAGGAGTTAGGAGAGAGGGGAGGGGAAGAAACATATTTGCATTCAGATATATATTTGCACGCACTCGCCATGTCACGCTATGCTCTGAATATGGTACCTTTATGTCCCCTTTAACTATTATTATTATTATTAGTATTATTATATTTTATTGTTGTTATTAGTATCAAGAAGTACCCCACACAGTCAGTTCAGGTCTGTGGTATATTGGAAGCCTAGTCTTGCGACAGGAATGCAAAGTCGCGCAATTCCGACTAAAAATCCAAACCTATAAAAATGATACAGATCTGCAACACTGGAGTCGAGCGACTAGGTCGCCTATATGCGAGAGACGTAAACTGCCTCGACATCATAGACTCACCTCTTCATTTTAAAATAATAGTGTACGTTAGTACTAATATTAATGAAGCTAATGCAATAGGCTTTGTCAGCGGCCGCATTTATGCTTAAAAACAGACCCATTACCTAAAGCAACGGCCTAAGGCCACAATATGTTTAAACAGTACAAGCATAACATAGGTAGCTTTGCCAGCGGCCAAAGGTCGCATTATATAATTTATTTTTTAACTTAGCTTACATAGCCGGCTCCGGCCGCCTTGCCTTTTATGTATTAACGAAACGAAGTACACTGGCCTTGTCAGCGGCCGAAAGCCGATCAGATAAATACATATGAATCTATGGGCATGAACATCTAACACTTGGGTACTTTTACCCCGTTGCAAAATTACCAAAAATCACATCATGGGTACCCATAACTTCAACTTTTTATGCGAAATGCCCAACCACACCGGGGATTTAGCTCTACTAACGGTGATTCGTTGAAAAATTTAATTGGCTCTACACCGGGGATTTAGCTCTACTAACGGTGATGCGTTGAAAAATTTAATTGGCTCTACACCGGGGATTTAGCTCTACTAACGGCGATGCGTTGAAAAATTTAATTGGCTCTACACCGGGGATTTAGCTCTACTAACGGTGATGCGTTGAAAAATTTAATTGGCTCTACACCGGGGATTTAGCTCTACTAACGGTGATGCGTTGAAAAATTTAATTGGCTCTACACCGGGGATTTAGCTCTACTAACGGTGATGCGTTGAAAAATTTAATTGGCTCTACACCGGGGATTTAGCTCTACTAACGGTGATGCGTTGAAAAATTTAATTGGCTCTACACCGGGGATTTAGCTCTACTAACGGTGATGCGTTGAAAAATTTAATTGGCTCTACACCGGGGATTTAGCTCTACTAACGGTGATGCGTTGAAAAATTTAATTGGCTCTACACCGGGGATTTAGCTCTACTAACGGTGATGCGTTGAAAAATTTAATTGGCTCTACACCGGGGATTTAGCTCTACTAACGGTGATGCGTTGAAAAATTTAATTGGCTCTACACCGGGGATTTAGCTCTACTAACGGTGATGCGTTGAAAAATTTAATTGGCTCTACACCGGGGATTTAGCTCTACTAACGGTGATGCGTTGAAAAATTTAATTGGCTCTACACCGGGGATTTAGCTCTACTAACGGTGATGCGTTGAAAAATTTAATTGGCTCTACACCGGGGATTTAGCTCTACTAACGGTGATGCGTTGAAAAATTTAATTGGCTCTACACCGGGGATTTAGCTCTACTAACGGTGATGCGTTGAAAAATTTAATTGGCTCTACACCGGGGATTTAGCTCTACTAACGGTGATGCGTTGAAAAATTTAATTGGCTCTACACCGGGGATTTAGCTCTACTAACGGTGATGCGTTGAAAAATTTAATTGGCTCTACACCGGGGATTTAGCTCTACTAACGGTGATGCGTTGAAAAATTTAATTGGCTCTACACCGGGGATTTAGCTCTACTAACGGTGATGCGTTGAAAAATTTAATTGGCTCTACACCGGGGATTTAGCTCTACTAACGGTGATGCGTTGAAAAATTTAATTGGCTCTACACCGGGGATTTAGCTCTACTAACGGTGATGCGTTGAAAAATTTAATTGGCTCTACACCGGGGATTTAGCTCTACTAACGGTGATGCGTTGAAAAATTTAATTGGCTCTACACCGGGGATTTAGCTCTACTAACGGTGATGCGTTGAAAAATTTAATTGGCTCTACACCGGGGATTTAGCTCTACTAACGGTGATGCGTTGAAAAATTTAATTGGCTCTACACCGGGGATTTAGCTCTACTAACGGTGATGCGTTGAAAAATTTAATTGGCTCTACACCGGGGATTTAGCTCTACTAACGGTGATGCGTTGAAAAATTTAATTGGCTCTACACCGGGGATTTAGCTCTACTAACGGTGATGCGTTGAAAAATTTAATTGGCTCTACACCGGGGATTTAGCTCTACTAACGGTGATGCGTTGAAAAATTTAATTGGCTCTACACCGGGGATTTAGCTCTACTAACGGTGATGCGTTGAAAAATTTAATTGGCTCTACACCGGGGATTTAGCTCTACTAACGGTGATGCGTTGAAAAATTTAATTGGCTCTACACCGGGGATTTAGCTCTACTAACGGTGATGCGTTGAAAAATTTAATTGGCTCTACACCGGGGATTTAGCTCTACTAACGGTGATGCGTTGAAAAATTTAATTGGCTCTACACCGGGGATTTAGCTCTACTAACGGTGATGCGTTGAAAAATTTAATTGGCTCTACACCGGGGATTTAGCTCTACTAACGGTGATGCGTTGAAAAATTTAATTGGCTCTACACCGGGGATTTAGCTCTACTAACGGTGATGCGTTGAAAAATTTAATTGGCTCTACACCGGGGATTTAGCTCTACTAACGGTGATGCGTTGAAAAATTTAATTGGCTCTACACCGGGGATTTAGCTCTACCTCTTCAGTAGCTCGAGTAGAAATGACGGAAAATGTGCGCTTTTCGCCGCCGCCCACCCTTTTGTCCTCCGGGGAGGAAAATTTCCAGCCCGCGCTCTGACGCTCTCCCGTGCTTCGGGAACGCTCGCCATTACTCGGCAAAAGTCGAGAAGCTTTTTTGTCGTGTGGGATTTTCCCCCGCCGCGGGGAAATTTCCGTACACGTTTGGGTGTACGGATTTACCTTGCTTACTTTAAAAAGTACCTACTTACTTTTCTTTAAAAAGTACCTACTTACTTTACTTTAAAAAGTACCTAAGTACTTGCTTTTCTTTTTACTTTAAAATTACTTATTTTATTTTAAAAATTACTTACCCACTTTACGGATTTACCGAACCTAGGTGGAACCTATCAGAATCGGATAGACCAAATTAAAAATAGTGCCTTTACTCCAGCGATCTAAACAAGGTCTCGTTTATTTGTAAAATGTAAATGCAGTTTCTTTGTGTTATTATGTCACAACTTTGGTGCTCACTGCAGCATTGTAGGTTTTTTCCAATATCTCAATAATCCTAAAAAATGAGCAGTGACCAGTGTTACAGGGTTAGGTTAAACACAAAAAGGAGCTTTCTTTTTCATTGCTGTGGCTTGTGAATACCTAATTACCCAGGTTTTTTTTTCTAGTTCTGGCAATCAAACTAAACTGTAGGCTTACCAAATACGTTTTTACTTACCCGTTTCGGTCGCCAAAACACTGACATTCAGCACCGAGCAGCAAAATATTAGAAACAGTCGCCAAATATTAGGCATGTTTCTTTAAGACAGAAAGAGGCAGTTATCATGAATTTAACGTCCGTTGAAAAGGCATGCTGGGGTTCATTCTAAAAAGGTTCCTCATAGGTTAAACTGATCCATAATCTATTTAACTTTAATGCTTTAAGCTTTAATCACAATTAAAATATTAAATTAGTTTTAAATGAAAACCTTGGCATGCTGGGGTTCATTCTAAAAAGGTTCCTCAAAGGTTAAACTGATCCATAATCTATTTAACTTTAATGCTTTAAGCTTTAATCACAATTAAAATATTAAATTAGTTTTAAATGAAAACCTGAGCGAAAAAAAAACACACACTTTTCAGCTTTTCACACAAAAAGGAAGAAGAAGTTTCGTATCTTCTCTTATCTAAAAATAGAAGTAAACAAATTTCAAGATGGATGGCCCCCAAATCTTATCGGAAATGAGGTGAATCTGGCACTTTCGTATCTTCTCTTATCTAAAAATAGAAGTAAACAAATTTCAAGATGGATGGCCCCCAAATCTTATCGGAAATGAGGTGAATCTGGGACAATCAACCAATCAAATCACCCGGTTCCAATCATTTGTAACCAACAGTTCTTCGTTCTCAAATTTGATTGGTCGTCTCGTGAGCTCTTATCACGCAAGTGCGTGTGAAGTTAGCCACGCAAAATTAATGAAAATGTTTTTTGAGCGGCTAGTATATTCAAGGAGGTGGAAAAGAGCGAATAACGTCAGAACAAAAAAGTGAAGCCTTAAAAAATACACTCCCGGAGTAGTCACATTAGTCACAAAAATAAACTACGCCAGCCTAGTTAGCTTGGTTGGTAGCGCGTCTGCCTTGTAGGCGCTGGGCCGCGGGTTCGATTCCCGCCCAGGGTGGATTTTATCCTGAACGGATAATGTTCGTTCTCGGACATCGGACCCGAACTGTACAGGAGGACTCCACTCGGCGCATCCGACTTGAGGTCCAGAGCCAGCCGCACGCCCGCCCTTTGAACCACCTGAATAGAATAGAGTAGAATATGAATAGAATAGAATTAATAGAATATGGATAGAATAGAATGTACACTCGCGAGGAGGAGGTCCCTGGAGAGGGTTTTCCGAGTGACCTGCCGATGGTTTTTATTTTAAAACGAAATATTTGTTTTCCTTGGATGTAGTCATGATTCGAATTAGATTACAGAATAGAATATAAATAGAATAGAATAGAATATGATTGGTACTATACCTGAGGGAGTGATAGGAAGGCACCATCGTCTACGAAACTGATCTCCGAATCATGAGATGCATCAAACTCCGCCGAACACGCCCACAATACACCTGAAATATAAATAAATTAACCAATCAATCAATAAGTAGGGTACAGTTGATAAAACTTAGGTACCACCTAATGCTTACAAGGCAGACACGCTACTCTCTAAGTTAACTACGCTGGCTATATTCTATTTTTTATTCAAGGTTAGCCCAGTGGTAATTTGCTTGCTTGCCATCTAGAAGGTCCCAGGTTCAAATCCCACTTCAATAAAAATTTGTACTCATATTTCGATTGCAAATATTTCAACAGGTTACTTTCTGGTGTTCTTGTGTTGACCCAGCACGTACATGGGAAGTATTGTATCTCTTATTGCCCATCTGATGAGAGGCATACTACGGGATGGGCATGCTACAATACAGACCACAAGCATCTAATGTAGTAGTTGTTTTAGTGCTCCTAAAAGAAAACATTGGTGAAACACTTATCTTTTTCTACTTCTCTTACCTTGCGCATCTGCCTGAATTTTTTGTTGTGTTTTTCCAGACGGATGCTAAGATGGTGTTTGACGTGATACAGCGTATGGAGGACACAGAGCCGTTCCCGCTCAAAAAAAAAACTAAATAAAACATGGCGGACAAATAAATAAGAAAAAATCCTATTCGAAATATTTGAAAAAATATTTGTAAATAAATCGAATAAACTGAAGAAAATAAAAAATTATTTTTTTTAAAAAATGGAAATTATTCGTTTTATTTGCATAAAAAAATACGACTATGGCTTCACTTTTGTTTATCATACAATCCAGTAATTCTCCAACTTCTTGGGCTGCCCTGTACAGTGCTGCCACGCACGAGTGTTTTACGAACTAAAGTACTGACGTCACTAGAGGAGGGGAAAGTTAGAGGTGGAGAAGTGTTTAGTTTGTTATCGAACGTTTTGAATGCAGGTCGCGCGTCTGCTAGGAAAGGATAAAAATTTTCAGATGGGCGTTTTTCTTTTGCTGTGAAATAAAAAATATTGAGTTTCCAATTCGAAAACCTGATGCTTTTTTGACAAATTGTTCGGAATAACCTAATTTTGCCGACGTTTCGTGTCATGGTGTCCGTCTCGGGGATAGATTCGATTAGGTTTGAATAGTTACAGAAAAGATAGATTTGCAAAAAGTAGTCTTCAAAATAGCCTTTACCTACATCTCAATTTATCAATAATTCCTTACTTATAGCCTGTGTGATTTTTTATTCCAACACATTTCCAATTAAAACCTCATGATTCATTCGTTGTGATTATTGTTTTAATTTTAAGCCTAAAGTGATTGTTGTAAATAAAAATGTTCAAAATTACTTGACTAAAATTACTTAAGTTCTTTTTAAATGTTTCATTCATTCATGTCTACTGTGTTTAGTGATTCTCTTGTGTTTGATGTGCTGTAGTTAAGAGATAGATTTGCAAAAAGTAGTCTTCAAAATAGCCTTTACCTACATCTCAATTTATCAATAATTCCTTACTTATAGCCTGTGTGATTTTTTATTCCAACACATTTCCAATTAAAACCTCATGATTCATTCGTTGTGATTATTGTTTTAATTTTAAGCCTAAAGTGATTGTTGTAAATAAAAATGTTCAAAATTACTTGACTAAAATTACTTAAGTTCTTTTTAAATGTTTCATTCATTCATGTCTACTGTGTTTAGTGATTCTCTTGTGTTTGATGTGCTGTAGTTAAGAGCTTTGGTCGAAAGTCCCGTGTTTTTCATGTGTAATTTCGGTCTCGGTGTTTTGTTTTTAATCATTTTACCCTGTGTGTAAATAAAGTTCAATTACGGCGCTTTTAGTTCGAGGAGTAGGCAAAAAGATGGGGTGTGCTATGTCAGCCGAGGAGCGGGCTGCCCTGGCCAGGAGTAAACAAATAGAAAAGAATTTGAAAGAGGATGGAATACAGGCGGCCAAAGATATCAAATTGCTCTTACTTGGTGAGTATTTTAGTTCTCAGATGGTGGTTATACACAGGCCAAGCTTGAGAAATAAATAAATGACACATAATTTTCTTTTTATTTTTAAGTTTAGCCTAGCTTAGCCCTGTGTACCACAACCTCAAAACCTATGATGATAAACAACAACACTGTTGAGATAGGGGTACTTGTTCAGAAGTGATGACAGTGAATAATTGCTACAAGGACCTGTGACCAGTGTTATTCTAGGGTTAGGTTAAGTAAACACAGAAAGGAGTTTTCACATTTTGAGTTGTGACCAGTGTTATTATAGTGTTAGGTGAAATGCAAAAAGGTGCTTTTCTTTTTAATTGTCATGGCTTATGAATAATTACCAAATCAAGTGATTTATTGAAGTGTAGCAAGCAATATCTCAAACAAACAATGGTTGATACATTGGCTGGCATTGAACTCTCACGTTTTGACACCAGCTAAACGTCTTGACCATGAATTTTGGTGCAAGACATGTGATTGTGGAATGGTTCCCAACTTTTTTCATGATCCTCTTGTATGAAGGTTGCATAGGCAAGTACCTACTACTTAAATCTAGGTAATGAAAAAGCCCATGGCCTGTAGGATGAATGACCTACATTACCTATCTACTTACGTAGGCATTATCAACCCTGATTTTTACCTTTTTTGTATAGGTACCTAAGTTTAGTAATGCTTTAGATTGCCAGCATAAAACAAGTTGTCAGATTATGATAATAGTTTAGTAGAGCATCTCTTTAAGTCTTTACTGATCCATCCAATTTGTGATTGCCTTGGTGGTGTAGTGGTAGTGGTCAAGGCACTCGCCTGGTAAACAGGAGGGCATGGGTTCAATCCTAGCCAAGGTATGGAATATTATCCTCAATATAATAAAATTTGAGAATTTGACCACAATAATAGTAGTAGCCTACTATGCAAGTAGTATAAATAAGCACTAAGTATTATTATTATTTTTATTATTGGGTGGAAGAGCTTGTGTAGTTAAATGAGAACTTAAAATAAAGCCTAAAAAAAAAAATAAATATAATAAAATAATAATAATAATAATCCACTTTACTTAGTGAGATGAACAAAAGTAGACTTGACATGATTGTGTAGGTATTTGAACAAATCTTTTCGTTTGATTTCAGGTGCTGGAGAGTCTGGGAAATCTACCATAGTCAAACAAATGAAGTAAGTACCTGATCTGTCTGAATGAGGGAAAAAAAGACTCGAGTAAATATGAAATATGCTTTGACACCAGGGCCGTACATCATACCTGTTGAAGGCAGAGTCCCGTACTGCAGAATTAGGATCGGACAATAGTTTCACTATGAATGGCACTAGCTTGGATACAGTGAGTAAAAAAAAATAAAAACCTCTAGGAAAAATCCCATCGGACAATTTGCACATCCTGTATGATCAATATACATATTTTACATAGTCTGGTAGATAGGTAAGTATATAGAGAAATTAGGAGGGAGGGGAGGGGAAGAAACATATTTGCATTCAGATATACAGGGTGGTTCGTGATTTGCGAACCACGCTTATATCTCAGAAACGGCTGGGAATTAAGGAATGAAATAAACGCCATCATGTAGATGAAATTTTGATGATTAAAATGGCTTTTTTTTAAATTTGCAATTTTTGTTGCAAAACGGCCCATTTTTTGCCAAATATAGGTCACTTTTATGGGAACCCCCATTTTTTATTTAATTTTTGGAATCAGCATAAAATTTTAATTGAAAAAATGTATTCACTCGAAAAAATTTGCTCTACAAAAATTCTGTACACTGTGAGAAAGAAAAACAATTTCTTAATTATTTCTTTAGTTTTTGTATTATTCACTTAACTATTTCAACAACAGATGTAGAAACACACTACCATCACGTCACGTGAAGTCATGGGGAGTCAGAAAGATGGATTTCAAAGTTTCCCCATAATATTGTAGGTAATCACGTTCAGGACAGCCACTAACTTTTTACCTTTATATGACATTTTTGAAGCAAACTGCGTGGCTTAGTGGCTTGCACGGCGGAGCTCCCTGGTTCAATTCCCGGCGCGGTTAGTGTTTGGTGTTCGGGCTGCACTCAGCCTTTTAATCGACTAGCGACCAGGGGGGGCATTGCCAGTGTAAAAAGATTATTGAAATATAGAAACAATTTGAGGCACTCATCTTAATGGTTACACTCCTGAATGTGTCCTAGATCTCCGATGGAAGTGCATGGGTACACTTTTCAATCTAATAATCACTAGGACTCGCCTAATATCTAATCTCATAATCACTCGCTTCCTGTTAACATCAACACAGAACTGGAGACAGATCAGATTAACTGCACGGATTGAAGCATTTTGTTTTAGCAAGCCCGCCTTGTAAGCGCTAGGTCGCGGTTTTGATATCCGCCCGGGCAAATATTATTCCAAAAAGACGAACTTTTTTTTTTTACCAAGGTTTTTAGAATAGAAAAGATCTAATCTAATTGAATATACCTTACTTCTCTAGGAGAGTCAATCTGTCAAGTAGCAACATATTAATATAGGTAAAAGAACAACGTCTTCACTTGACTAGTAACTTACTAGAGCGAAAGAAGAAGAGAGAGAAGAAAAGGGAAGAGGGCGGAAAGAGGAGGAGAGAAAATGAAAGAAGGAGGAGAGGGAAGAGAAAAAGAGAGAAGGAGGGAGAGAGGAGGTTAGAAACTGAAAGGAGGAGAGAGAGAGAGCAAGGAGAAGGGAAAGGGAGGGGGAGAGAAATCAATATGGGAAGTTGTTAGTTCGTCAATCGCCCACCATAGGAGACCGCTAGCGCTAGTGTTCCCATGTTAACGGTACTAATGTTAATGAAGCCAATTCAATAGGCTTTGCCAGCGGCCGAAGTCCGCAATATATTTAAGTAGTACAAGCATAACATAGGTAGCTTTGCCATCGGCCGGAGGCCGCCTTGCCTTTTATGTATTAACGAAACGAAGTACACTGGCCTTGTCAGCGGCCGAAGGCCGATCAGATAAATATATATGAATCTATGGGCATGAACTTATAACACTTAGGTACTTTTACCCCGTTGCAAAATTACCAAAAATCACATCATAGGTACTCATAACTTCAACTTTTTATGCGAAATACCCAACCAGACCGGGGATTCAGCTCTACTAACGATGATGCGTTGAATTGGCTCTACACCGGGGATTTAGCTCTACTAACGATGATGCGTTGAAAAATTTAATTGGCTCTACACCGGGGATTTAGCTCTACTAACGATGAGGCGTTGAAAAATTTTAATTGGATTTTTTGTTGTGTTTTTCCAGACGGATGCTAAGATGGTGTTTGACGTGATACAGCGTATGGAGGACACAGAGCCGTTCTCTGAGGAGCTGCTCTCTGCCATGAAGAGACTTTGGATCGACTCGGGCGTACAGGAGTGTTTCGGCCGCAGTAACGAGTACCAGCTGAACGATTCGGCCAAATAGTGAGTACAGACTCCCTTTAGAACAGGAATACCCAAATTGTGGTCCGCGAGAGGGTTTCAAGTGGTCCACGAAGTGATCCCAACAGAAGAACATTTTCTATTCAGGGGGAGAAAAGTCTATTTTTCCCCTAATTTTATTTTATAAGTTTCCATTTATTGGTTTTTCAGAACAACTCTCTCATCAAATAAATTGTTAACAAATGGTATACCCATCCGTAAACCAGGAGTGTTTCGGCCGCAGTAACGAGTACCAGCTGAACGATTCGGCCAAATAGTGAGTATAGACTCCCTTTAGAACAGGAATACCCAGACTGTGGTCCGCGAGAGGGTTTCAAGTGGTCCACGAAGTGATCCCAACAGAAGAACATTTTCTATTCAGGGGAGAAAAGTCCATTTTCCCCCCCTGAAAAAAGGAAAAAGTCCATTTTTCCCCTAACTTACTCGTATGTTGAAAGTACCCACCTACCATTTGTGGTCCATGGGAAATGATGAAATTCTAAAGTGGTCCGTGGCTTGAGCAAGTTTGGGAACCCCTGGTTTACTTTAAAATCCGCTCCGGGCGGGAATCGAACCCACGACCTAGCGTTTACCCTCCAAGCTAGCTAGGCTTATATCAATCAAAAGTTCTTTTCTGTGAACCTTTTGAAGTGTGGGGCTTTTGAAAACTTTTTTCCCCACAAAGACACGCTACAAGTGAGCCCCTCTTCCTCTTCTTCTCTTCCCTTCCTTCTTTTTCTCCTCTTCTCCCTTTCTTCTCTTCCCCTCCTTCTCCTTCCATTATTTCTGTTCCCCCTCCTTCTCTTCCCCTCTTCTCTTCATCTTTCTTATGTTCCTTCTTTAGCTTCCTCCTCCTTACCCTTCTCTTCTTCTTCTTCTTCTCCTTCTTCTTCTCCTCCTCCTTCTTCTTCTCCTCCTTCTTCTTCTTCTCCTTCTTCTTCTCCTCCTTCTTCTTCTCCTTCTTCTTCTCCTTCTTCTCCTCCTTCTTCTCCTCCTTCTTCTCCTCCTTCTTCTCCTCCTTCTTCTTCTTCTTTTCCTTCTCCTTCTTCTTCTCCTTCTTCTTCTTCTTTTCCTTCTTCCTTTTCTTTCTCTTTCTCCTTTTTCTCCTTATTCTTTTCCTCCTTCTCCTTCTTGTGTTTATTTTTTAACTTACTCGTATGTTGAAAGTACTCACCTACCTTTTGTGGTCCATGGGAAATGTTGAAATTGTAAAGTGGTCCGTTGCTTAAGCAAGTTTGGGAACCCCTGGTTTACTATAAAATCCGCTCCGGGCGGGAATCGAACCCACGACCTAGCGTTTACCCTCCAAGCTAGCTAGGCTTATATCAATCAAAAGTTCTTTTCTGTGAAGCTTTTGAAGTGTGGTGGGGCTTTTGAAAACTTTTTTCCCCACAAAGACACGCTACAAGTGAGCCCCTCTTCCTCTTCTTCTCCTTCTCTTCTCCTAATCCTTCTTCCCTTTCTCTTTCTCCTCTTCTCCCTTTCTTCTCTTCCTCTCTTCTCTTTCTTAATTCCTCCTCCTTCTCTTTTCATTATTTCCCCCCTCCTTCTCCTTCCATTATTTCTGTTCTCCCTCCTTCTCTTCCCCTCTCCTCTTCATCCTTCTTCTGTTCCTTCTTTATCTTCCTCCTCCTTACCCTTTACCCTTCTCTTCTTCTTCTTCTTCTTCTTCTTCTTCTTCTTCTTCTTCTTCTCCTCCTTCTTCTTCTTCTCCTCCTTCTTTTCCTTCTTCTTCTCCTCCTCCTTCTCCTTCTCCTTCTTCTTCTTCTTCCTCCTCCTCTCCTTCTTCTTCTTCTTTTCCTCCTTCTCCTTCTCCTTCTTCTTCCTCTTCTACTTCTTCTCCTTCTTCTTCTCCTTCTTCTTCTTTTCCTTCTTCCTTTTCTTTCTCTTTCTCCTTTTTCTCCTTATTCTTTTCCTCCTTCTCCTTCTTGTGTTTATTTTTCGTTTCGCTTCCGAGGTGTAAACTATTCTTTTTTTTTATATAGGCATGCATAAA
>NW_007377747.1:53973-62334 GCF_000475195.1 Diaphorina citri
GAAAGAAGTGGATCCACTGCTTCGAAGATGTGACGGCCATCATCTTCTGCGTGGCCATGTCCGAGTACGACCAAGTCCTGCACGAGGACGAAACCACGGTGAGTGTAAACGCGGCCTTAGTGTATTATGGCCAGTGAAAACGCGGCCTAATAGTTCTATTCTGGCCGAAGGCTCTTTTTTTCCCTTTGTTCCTCTACCAACTCTACATACATAACTGGGGGCTGGACTGCGAAAATTCGGTGTATCAACCCCCCCCCTCCCTCCCTAAAAAGAAAGAGAAAAACAAAGCGTGCGAAAAACGGAATATTTACATTTTTTACGTTTGAATAACACGAGCTAAAAAATTTTATGAGGTCATAAAAAGCGTGAAAAAGAAGAAAAAAAATCGCCTATTTTAATATTATTATTATTATTATTTTGCAAGTTTTTACTCATATATGTAACGCGAGGTCACGTTTTTGCTGGATTTAGGTTGGAATTTTTCAATGTACACAAACACAAAGTAGGTAATGCCTAAGTACCTAAGTATGTGATGTGTGCTCAATACAATAGTTCATCGAAAGAAGTGTAAAAAATTACGGGATGGGCATGCTACGACACAGACCACACGAGTCTAATATACCAGTTGTTTCATTGTTACGAAAGAAAAACGGTGGTGAAGCACTCATTCTTAGAAGAAGAAAAAATAATAATTCTACTTTGTAATGAAATCTTCTTCTTGATAAGGAGAACCGAATGGCAGATATATTGTGCAGAACTTCAAAGAATTATTCTAGTTTATTTGTTAAAAGCCGACATGTTTCGGAGGCGCACAATATATCTGCCATTTGGTTCTCCTTATCAAGTTGACCCACAGAACTTATATATAATGACTGCTGAAACCCTCCAAGAGAAATCTTCTTCTTCCTCGCCTTTTCACTTCCCGTGTTCAGACGGGGTGAACATTTTTCTTCAGCCTTGCTAGGGTGATTGCTTTGGGCTGACATTTGGTTTTGGCTACAAATTTTACGAGTGGATGATCTTCGCACAACCTTTGCTATTTCTTTAGCAAGGGAAATTTCAGGCTGGTATTCTCCCTGTTTAAAGACCCCCGGCCAGACTAAGCTGGTCTACTCCCTGTTTAAAAGTCCCCAAGCTTTAATTCTTAAGAAGTTTTTTCTTTATTTAAATTTGTTTTATTTATTTTGTTCCTACTTTTTCTCGTTTCTTTTGTTGGATTAAAGGTACTTTTTAGTCCTTTTTCCAATTCTATTCTGTGTATCTTACCTCCTCCAGCCAAGGTAAGCTGGTCCTTCCCTGTCTAAAGTCCCCCAGCCAGACTCCTTTATATTTAAATTTGTTTTATTTGCTATGTTCCTCTTTTCAGAACCGTATGCAAGAGTCTCTCAAGCTGTTTGACTCGATTTGCAACAACAAGTGGTTCACGGATACATCCATCATTCTGTTCCTGAACAAGAAGGATCTGTTTGAGGAGAAAATCAAGAAGTCGCCCCTCACCATATGCTTTCCCGAGTATGCAGGTAAGCGACCGGGGGAAAGAGTTTATTTAGCTGTATCCATCTTGAATTATTTCGACTCAAACTGAACAATGGTGTTTTTCATTTTGAACATTTTGTGATGGCCAGATCAAAAAACCGGACCTCCAAATTTTTTGACTTTTTTGAAAATAATTTTTTGAAATCTCGATTGATCAATAGAAAACGTCTATAGTTTTTAGATTTTTTTGCTGCCCTGCCCTGTTTCTTATATCTCCCTCAAAAATGGAGTAATATCTCCCTCAAAAAATGGAGTAATACTCCTTCAAAATATGGAGTTCTATTGAAGAGCTCCGAATCAGTGATGTCCCCCACACTCTCGCACAATGGGTATTTAATTATTGAAAAAACGTTAAATAATACTCGGAAAATTTTAAAAAATGATCGAAAACAAACGGACATTTTTTTATTATTATTATTATTTCTGTTACACTCTAACCAAAAAAGCCATGTGTGACATATTAAACAAATTTTCTTTTTTAAAAATTCGGCATTTCTTAGCCATATTGAATCGTGGAATGCCACTTAAATGCTCAGAGAATATCATAATTTATTACACATATTATGAACGCTAATAAACCATCTAAATCCAAAATAGGTTCTCCATCCAAAATGACCTTCATCTAGTCTCCCATCAGGATCTGAGCGCACGGCAGTGCGTGAGTGCGCCAGGCCAAGTTCCAGTAAGCACGCCTATGTATCTTTACACGAACCGATTCGGCAGGTTTTTCTCATACTCCATTTTCGCATCCGAGGAGACTCCACCGGAAATAAATCTTGAGCGAGCCCCTCGGATACACATACTGGCTGCTCTCATGATTGGTACAGTCACTCTAGCCAGTTAAATTACTTATCTATGTACATACTACATACTCGTATACATTGAGCTGATAATGTTACGGTAAGGCGAGATGAAAAAGGCACAAATAGAGCGTTGGACTCGTGGTTTGAATAACACGAGCTAAAAAAATTTTATGAGGTCATAAAAAGCGTGAAAAAGAAGAAAAAAAATCGACTATTTTAATATTCTTTTTATTTTGCAAGTTTTTACTCATATATGTAACGCGAGGTCACGTTTTGCTGGATTTAGGTTGGCCATGTTAATACTGCAATTTTTCAATGTACACAAACACAAAGTAGGTAATGTGCTTAAGTACCTATGTGATGTGTGCTCAATACAATAGTTCAACGAAAGAAGTGTAAAAAATTACGGGATGGGCATGCTACAACACAGACCACACGAGTCTAATATACCACCTGTTTCATTGTTACGAAAGAAAAACGGTGGTGAAGCACTCATTCTTAGAAGAAGAAGGGCGGATTTTATCCTGATGGGATAATGTTCGTTCTCGGAACGGCTGGCTTTCTCCTATCCTGTCTTCCTTCTCTCTTCGATTTCGGGACGATAAGACCATAGCAGTTACAGTTCCCTCTGTCAAACCTCTTAAAAAAAAAAAAACCTACGTCAATAGTTTGAAGAGACGCCCGGCATAAATCAACACGGAACAGAGTTTTGATGTTTTACTGATTTTTTTTTTTTTTTTTTTTTTTTTTTTTTTTTTTTATTTTATGTTAAAATTTTTTTTGTCTACTCCCTGTTTAAAGTCCCCCAGCTAGACTAAGCTGGTCTACTCCCTGTTTAAAGTCCCCCAGCTAGACTAAGCTGGTCTACTCCCTGTTTAAAGTCCCCCAGCTAGACTAAGCTGGTCTACTCCCTGTTTAAAGTCCCCCAGCTAGACTAAGCTGGTCTACTCCCTGTTTAAAGTCCCCCAGCTAGACTAAGCTGGTCTACTCCCTGTTTAAAGTCCCCCAGCTAGACTAAGCTGGTCTACTCCCTGTTTAAAGTCCCCCAGCTAGACTAAGCTGGTCTACTCCCTGTTTAAAGTCCCCCAGCTAGACTAAGCTGGTCTACTCCCTGTTTAAAGTCCCCCAGCTAGACTAAGCTGGTCTACTCCCTGTTTAAAGTCCCCCAGCTAGACTAAGCTGGTCTACTCCCTGTTTAAAGTCCCCCAGCTAGACTAAGCTGGTCTACTCCCTGTTTAAAGTCCCCCAGCTAGACTAAGCTGGTCTACTCCCTGTTTAAAGTCCCCCAGCTAGACTAAGCTGGTCTACTCCCTGTTTAAAGTCCCCCAGCTAGACTAAGCTGGTCTACTCCCTGTTTAAAGTCCCCCAGCTAGACTAAGCTGGTCTACTCCCTGTTTAAAGTCCCCCAGCTAGACTAAGCTGGTCTACTCCCTGTTTAAAGTCCCCCAGCTAGACTAAGCTGGTCTACTCCCTGTTTAAAGTCCCCCAGCTAGACTAAGCTGGTCTACTCCCTGTTTAAAGTCCCCCAGCTAGACTAAGCTGGTCTACTCCCTGTTTAAAGTCCCCCAGCTAGACTAAGCTGGTCTACTCCCTGTTTAAAGTCCCCCAGCTAGACTAAGCTGGTCTACTCCCTGTTTAAAGTCCCCCAGCTAGACTAAGCTGGTCTACTCCCTGTTTAAAGTCCCCCAGCTAGACTAAGCTGGTCTACTCCCTGTTTAAAGTCCCCCAGCTAGACTAAGCTGGTCTACTCCCTGTTTAAAGTCCCCCAGCTAGACTAAGCTGGTCTACTCCCTGTTTAAAGTCCCCCAGCTAGACTAAGCTGGTCTACTCCCTGTTTAAAGTCCCCCAGCTAGACTAAGCTGGTCTACTCCCTGTTTAAAGTCCCCCAGCTAGACTAAGCTGGTCTACTCCCTGTTTAAAGTCCCCCAGCTAGACTAAGCTGGTCTACTCCCTGTTTAAAGTCCCCCAGCTAGACTAAGCTGGTCTACTCCCTGTTTAAAGTCCCCCAGCTAGACTAAGCTGGTCTACTCCCTGTTTGAAGTCCTCCAGCCAGACTAAGCTGGTCTACTCCCTGTAAGTCCCCAAGCTTTAATTCTTAAGAAGTTTTTCTTTATTTAAATTTGTTTTATGTATTTTGTTCCTACTTTTTCTCGTTTCTTTTGTTGGGTTAAAGGTACTTTTTAGTTCTTTTTCCAATTCTATTCTGTTCTTGTATCTTACCTCCTCCAGCCAAGCTAAGCTGGTCCTTCCCTGTCTAAAGTCCCCCAGCCAGACTCGTTTATATTAAAATTTGTTTTATTTATTTTGTTCCTACTTTTTCTCGTTTCTTTTGTTGGGTTAAAGGTACTTTTTAGTCCTTTTTCCAATTCTATTCTGTTCTTGTATCTTACCTCCTCCAGCCAAGCTAAGCTGGTCCTTCCCTGTCTAAAGTCCCCCAGCCAGACTCGTTTATATTAAAATTTGTTTTATTTATATTTAAATTTGTTTTATTTCTCTTTTCAGAACCGTATGCAAGAGTCTCTCAAGCTGTTCGACTCGATTTGCAACAACAAGTGGTTCACGGACACCTCCATCATTCTGTTTCTCAACAAGAAGGATCTGTTTGAGGAGAAAATCAAGAAGTCGCCCCTCACCATATGCTTTCCCGAGTATGCAGGTAAGCGACCGGGGGAAAATCCTTTGAATCTAGGGTTTAGAAAAGGTTTTTATTTTTATGTTTTAAGTTTTTTGTTTTAAAAAGGGGGTTTTGAGGTCGAAGAAGTGTTCTATTTCTCTTTCCCCTCCCAGAATAAATTCTATTCTACTCTATTCGATAGTATTTTATTCTACTCTATTCTATTCGATAGTATTTTATTCTACTCTATTCTATTCGATAGTATTTTATTCTACTCTATTCTATTCGATAGTATTTTATTCTACTCTATTCCATTCGATAGTATTTTATTCTACTCTATTCTATTCGATAGTATTTTATTCTACTCTATTCTATTCGATAGTATTTTATTCTACTCTATTCTATTCGATAGTATTTTATTCTACTCTATTCTATTCGATAGTATTTTATTCTACTCTATTCTATTCGATAGTATTTTATTCTACTCTATTCTATTCGATAGTATTTTATTCTACTCTATTCTATTCGATAGTATTTTATTCTACTCTATTCTATTCGATAGTATTTTATTCTACTCTATTCTATTCGATAGTATTTTATTCTACTCTATTCTATTCGATAGTATTTTATTCTACTCTATTCTATTCGATAGTATTTTATTCTACTCTATTCTATTCGATAGTATTTTATTCTACTCTATTCTATTCGATAGTATTTTATTCTACTCTATTCTATTCGATAGTATTTTATTCTACTCTATTCTATTCGATAGTATTTTATTCTACTCTATTCTATTCGATAGTATTTTATTCTACTCTATTCTATTCGATAGTATTTTATTCTACTCTATTCTATTCGATAGTATTTTATTCTACTCTATTCTATTCGATAGTATTTTATTCTACTCTATTCTATTCGATAGTATTTTATTCTACTCTATTCTATTCGATAGTATTTTATTCTACTCTATTCTATTCGATAGTATTTTATTCTACTCTATTCTATTCGATAGTATTTTATTCTACTCTATTCTATTCGATAGTATTTTATTCTACTCTATTCTATTCGATAGTATTTTATTCTACTCTATTCTATTCGATAGTATTTTATTCTACTCTATTCTATTCGATAGTATTTTATTCTACTCTATTCTATTCGATAGTATTTTATTCTACTCTATTCTATTCGATAGTATTTTATTCTACTCTATTCTATTCGATAGTATTTTATTCTACTCTATTCTATTCGATAGTATTTTATTCTACTCTATTCTATTCGATAGTATTTTATTCTACTCTATTCTATTCGATAGTATTTTATTCTACTCTATTCTATTCGATAGTATTTTATTCTACTCTATTCTATTCGATAGTATTTTATTCTACTCTATTCTATTCGATAGTATTTTATTCTACTCTATTCTATTCGATAGTATTTTATTCTACTCTATTCTATTCGATAGTATTTTATTCTACTCTATTCTATTCGATAGTATTTTATTCTACTCTATTCTATTCGATAGTATTTTATTCTACTCTATTCTATTCGATAGTATTTTATTCTACTCTATTCTATTCGATAGTATTTTATTCTACTCTATTCTATTCGATAGTATTTTATTCTACTCTATTCTATTCGATAGTATTTTATTCTACTCTATTCTATTCGATAGTATTTTATTCTACTCTATTCTATTCGATAGTATTTTATTCTACTCTATTCTATTCGATAGTATTTTATTCTACTCTATTCTATTCGATAGTATTTTATTCTACTCTATTCTATTCGATAGTATTTTATTCTACTCTATTCTATTCGATAGTATTTTATTCTACTCTATTCTATTCGATAGTATTTTATTCTACTCTATTCTATTCGATAGTATTTTATTCTACTCTATTCTATTCGATAGTATTTTATTCTACTCTATTCTATTCGATAGTATTTTATTCTACTCTATTCTATTCGATAGTATTTTATTCTACTTCAGAATTATTATTATCATTATAAACATAAAAGGTTCGTTCTCGGAACGGCTGGCTTTCTCCTGTCCTGTCTTTCTTCTCTCTTCGCTTTCAGGACCCTGGTACAATTGAGAACTCATTAATATGGTAGACATATTTGGAATAATATCTGTATGATGGGCTTATACAGAGCGTAATAGTTTTTGAGTAAATATTTGTTTATCTTTTTACCTATCTGTGCTCGTATATGTACATATACAGGTTGTTACAAAGTAGAAATACACAGTAGAATAGAATATACCTACCTCAGGGTGCAGTTAAATTACTTATCTATGTACGTACATACTACATACTCGTAATACTCGTATACATTGAGCTGATAATGTTACGGTAAGGCGAGATGAAAAAGGCACAAATAGAGCGTTGGACTCGTGGCTCCAGCTGGCGGGCAGTTAAATTACTTATCTATGTACGTACATACTACATACTCGTATACATTGAGCTGATAATGTTACGGTAAGGCGAGATGAAAAAGGCACAAATAGAGCGTTGGACTCGTGGCTCCAGCTGGCTGGGTTCGAGTCCCGGTACTGACAAAATAAAAATGTCCAAGGAACACGTTATTGGAAATCTCAGCTTTAACCTTTACCAAAAATAATAATAATAATAATAATCAAAATTAAGTTTAACACACAAAACGTATAACTTATAAAGAATTGTGTACCAATAAAGAGGTGCTCTATTGTTAGCTGAAGTTAACATCTTGTTCTAAGCTGACAGTCTACGAGTAAATGGAGCACTAAAGACATATTAGAGTGCTTATTCAAAGGCTTAGCATCAAAACCATTTGTATGGAAATGTGATATCCAGCTATTTATAATAATAATAATCAAAATTAAGTTTAACACACAAAACGTATAACTTATATAAAAATTTGTACCAATAAAGAGGTGCTCTATTGTTAGCTGAAGTTAACATCTTGTTCTAAGCTGACAGTCTAAAATTCTAAATGGAGCACTAAAGACATATTAGAGTGCTTATTCAAAGGCTTAGCATCAAAACCATTTGTATGGAAATGTGATATCCAGCTATTTCTTTTTGGACATTCACCTTTTACAACATCCTTTGATTTATTATAACAACAATCAAAATATCGTAAAAAGCTAAACCCTAATGTCTAGTTTGAAATTTCAATCACTTGGAAAGGCAACCCCCTAGGTCATACCAAACTTGGAATTTCAATCACTGAGGGACAATTCTCACGCGAAGAGGATGTACATTAATTTTTAGTTCATATAATCTATGTATTTTGAGTATATTATTTTCTCTTTCCAATACTTATTATTTTTCTATTTAAACAAAATATAAATAAAAAATAAAAAAAATCCCCTGCCTCTCCCAGAAAAAAAAATATATTAAAATCAAGTTTTTTTCAAATAAAATC
>NW_007377747.1:62374-62833 GCF_000475195.1 Diaphorina citri
TAATATTTAATAATTTTATTAAAAATAATATGATACTGGTAATTTTTTGTTTGTTCATGTCATCCACTTAAAGGTTGTAAAACACCCGAAAATATTTGCTTTCAGCTTTTAGAGAGATTTTGCATTAGGATTGGTTGAATTTAGGCATATGTATTCGATACACCGATTGCTAAGAAATCTCTATCTATTATCTATACTTGCGAAAAAATCGCATATACAAAATCGGTTTCCATTTGCACAATACCCCGTGTTGTCACCAATTTCGATATATTGGCCATACTTTTCATCTTTACCTAACTTTCCGATATATGAATAGTTCGCTATTTCACCAATTATATATATTCCGCCATATTATTGCTATTTCACCCGTTTCGATTATTTTCCCATACAAACAAATTCGCATTTCATCAATTTTAATTATTGAAAATTTTCACGGCCAAAAAACATCTGCCGATAACA
>NW_007377747.1:63101-65464 GCF_000475195.1 Diaphorina citri
CGTAAGTTACTCTTATGTTACAGAACTTTTTTTTTTCCAAAAGTCCATAGATTTTTATTGACAACAGATAAAGTTGACCTTTATAGGACAACTGTAACTTTTTCTAGGTTTCGTCAGACCAGAGGCCTAAAAAAAAAAAAAGAAGCCGTTACTAAGTTTTTACATTTGTAAAGTACATTATGCCATAAAAAAAATTATAGAAAAACCCTAAGTAAAATTATTACTAGCTCATTTTTGGTTACCTTTTTTTTTTTTTTTTTTTTTTTGTTTTTTTTCGAATGTACCGTAATTCATTGTCTTCTGAAAGTTATCTGACTTAACCCATGTCTGGTTTCTGTTCGCTTACGGGTAAAAAGAACCACCTTGACCCATTCCTGGTTATTGTCCGCACACGGGTACTCTAAATCACGCACCGCCATTGTCCCAACTCATGTCGAGGGAGACTTTTTCCAAATTGTTATTTCTATGTTTTCAAAGGTTTAACAGCATCACTCAATCACTCATATTTAAGCTATTTTTATGTGACATTTCGGCCTGACATCCTGAGATGAATGAAACAGCCGCTAGCTGTAAAATAAAACATCTATAAATTTGTAAGGGGGAAAAAAAACAGTTTCTAAGATAAATCCTTTGAAACAGCCCCTTTTTTATCGCATTACTTCAAGAGATTCTTTTACATCCATGCCCATCCAAGCACGGAAAAGTTCAGAAAATTTCCGCCCTGGCCGGAATTCGAACCCAGCACCTTTAGGTTGAGGGCCAGTCGGTCAGGTTCTTTTTGCATCCATGCCTATCTAAGAACAGAAAAGATTAGTCAAAAAATTTCCACCCTAGCCGGGATTCGAAGTGCCTCCAGGTTGAGAGTGCTTTTGGCCATTCAGCCACCGAGGTGGGCGCTTTTACGAACTTGTTGGGTGTGTGTTGGGCCAGCAACTCACGATCAGGTAGACCTGACAAGTCCGCCTGTCAAGTCTATCTGATAGTGAGTGGCTGGCCTTTTAGCATATCTGATGGCGTTTAATATTTGGCGAAATTTCTCCCTTGGATGAGTGGGAGTATCTATCTACCTTATTTTATTATAAGTTTTTTTATTACTTATTTTATTACTATTTACCTCTTTATTTTTTATACGATTTTTTTTTGTCCCCCGACTTTGTTTTATTTTCAATTTTTCCCGCCCTATTTTGAGTGAATTCGTATGCTGCGCACAACATATGTATATTTTTATTTGGATATTATTTTACCTGTACTAAGAGGGGTACTGAAGACTATCAAATCGGTCTTTGCGCTCACCATATGTATACTTGACAAATTTAAAACGTACATGATTTTTACAAAGATTTAGAAAATACCATAAATCGGCCACTGCGCACATCATGTTTTTTTTTTTTTTTAGTTATTGTTATTTTAATTTTATCCATTATACTTACGTATCTTTTTCTGTGTAAAATTTATCTATTGGCTGAAAAGATATCCTTTGTATACCTAAAAAATATGGCAGCTTGTTTTATTGCTAAAAAGGGACTTTTCAGCCTCAGGCAGTGTAAACAAGATTGTTGGTAAATTTCACCTATGACTTACACCCGTATTTATGAACAAATATAAGGATATCCTTTGCAGTTGAGCAAGTGCTGAGCACAGGATTGCAATAATTCGGTATTTATCTGAGATTTCACTAATGGGAGAATTTTCAATGATCCTAATATGAGTTTTTAATTATCCAAACATCAGTTTTTAAAAACTCCTCCCCTTTGGATCACTAAAAACTCCTTTTTGTATTATTAAGACCTCTTTTTTGGATTATTGAAAATTCTCCCATTAGTTAAATCTCTCATTAAGTCATTCGTGAAATCCCCACCATGTATCGCTTAATCTGAGATTTCACTAATGGGAGAATTTTCAATGATCCCAATATGAGTTTTTAATTATCCAAACATCAGTTTTTAAAAACTCCTCCTCTTTGGATCACTAAAAACTCCTTTTTTAAGACCTCTTTTTTGGATTATTGAAAATTCTCCCATTAGTTAAATCTCTCATTAAGTCATTCGTGAAATCCACCATGTATCGCTTATTATTTTTTCCCCTATTTTCACATTATGCATATTACATAATATTTTTTGGTGTACATATAGTTTACATATTTATTATTATCCATTTATGCTATACAGGGTGTTTCTAAAGTCTGTGCCGAAACTAACGAACGTTTTTATTATGGGACCCAAAAGCTGGAATTAACAAACACACTGTATTTAATTAAATGCTGTTTAATTGAGAAGGGTTCATGAAATATACATTTTTTTTTTTTTTTTTTTTTTTTAAGAGGTTTGACAGGGGGAAGTGAAACTGTTAGGAAAAAAAAAATG
>NW_007377747.1:66849-76368 GCF_000475195.1 Diaphorina citri
TAATAATAATAATAAAAAAAAAAATTATTTTTCTCCAATTAAATTATTTAAATAAAAATTTTCCCTGTGCTGAAACTTACAGTAAGCGGGGTTTTCTCAAAGTTGTGGTTAGGAAACAAACTCTATTAATTTGTGTCTTTAGACTAACCAATCTAAAGTTTTTAAAGTCGGTTAGTCTAAAGAAGTAAACCCTCAATTTGGTTCAAATTTCATTTGAGTCTGCCACCACTTGAATTTGCGGCTAGAATGATGACTCTTAATTGTGTCACAGTTAATTAAAGAAACTCACGTCACCGAATTCACAAATTAGTTCACATTCGCACACAGTAATTTATTAATTTCAGGTTAATTCCCATTAAACTCAGTGATGACCGTCCCTAAATCCGGCTGTATTGGTGCGGATGTACTGTAATGCGGTGAACGAAACTTGCAGTTGTTAATTTTGTCTTTTCGTAAAGAACTTGAGACCGTAATTGCCTTTGAAGGAGAACCCTCTCCGTTACCCCGAATTTCTGCAGTGTCAAATTTGGTTTTGGAAGGGCACTTTACCCATAAAATTTGTGCCTTTTTAGTTAGACCCAAAGTGTTTTTATATGAACTTCATGCGAATCATAAGAATCGTAAGTTTAGGCTCGGATGATTTATCTTATATAAATTGCATTTTTATGAAATTTGAACGTACATTTCTATCTCGCCGGGTCACAAAAATGGGTAAACCGTTTGGACCAGACAAGTTGTTTACGTTTCCTAAACTTCACTTCGTTCGGTAAATAGGATCTAAGGTTTTCTTGTAATTCCATAACAAACTTTGTTTATACATTAGAAAATCAAACCGATTGTATATTGTTTGAATACATATAAATATTAGAGAAACTTAAAGAAATAAATGGAAATATAGTTTCTGAAAATCCAAGGAAAAAACGGAAATGTTAAAACAACCAAAAATTAAAATTAGCTTCGTTATTCTTACCCTAAAAATTTTTTAATTAATATGTCCTACAAAGCGATTTTTAACATGGGTATTGGAGTTACTGTGTAGACCGACTTTTTAATTAAAAATAAGCACACTAAAAAAAAAAAAGAAAGAAAAGTAGTAAGTCTGAAGACGTATTTCAAAAATCTACGAAGATCCGTTCGAGTTCCCACAGTTAATTACGGTATGTTTAAAACGACTTTACTTGGAAAAAACCTCGTTTTTCCACCCCCGATAATAAATAAAAAATAAAATAAATATCAAATCTAATGCTGGAAGACCTCACAATTCTAATCCAGTCAAAATGTAAACACAAAGATTTTTTTTTTAATTTCATTTAGGTAAAATTAAAAAAGTTTAAAGAACTTAGAATTAAATTAAATTTCTAGTCATAGTAGCCTGCGTTTTCATTTTTAATTTTTAAAAGGAAAATCTTCAAATACCTAATTTTTAAGTGAAAAAAAAGTTAAGATTAATTTTCTCAAAATACAACGTAAAATATATACCGAAAAAAAAAGAGTGTGGTTTTATTTCATCTCTCTATTTTCCTCTTTTTTTGGTGTAGTGGTCAAGACGCTCGCCTGGTAAACAGGAGGGCGTGGGTTCAATCCTCAGTTTAATTTGAGAATTTGAGCAGTATAAATAAGCACTATTATTATTATTTCCCCTTAGCTCAATCCAAGTAGACACCACGCTTAAAAGGTCATCCAGGAACTAATGATTGTTTAGCTGATAAATAGATACTGTAGGCCAGCCTAGTTCGCTTGGAGGGTAGTCCGCCTTGTAAGCGTGAGGTCGTGGGTTCGATTCCCGCCCGTTGTGAACTTTATCCTAACAGATGAAGTTCGTTCTCGCAACGGCTGGCTTTCTTCTATCCTGTCTTCTCTCTTCGCTTTCGAGACGATAATACCTTGGCAGTTACAGGTAGTTCCTATTGATCAAACCTGTCCAAAGTGTCCAAGAAAAACTGTTATCTCTACGTGTCTTGTAGCTCGCCTGGTAAACAGGAGGGCGTGGGTTGGATCCCAGCCGAGGCATGGAATTTTATCCTCATTTATTCGAGATTTTGACCACATAATAATGGAGCTCTAAGGGTTAGGTGGTAGAGAAGGCCTCCGGCGTTAACCTCGCCTAGTGGTTACCTTCCACTCAAGAGTCAATTTTTTTTTTTAAGAGGTTTGACAGAGGGAACTGTAACTGCTATGGTCTTATCGTTCCGAAAATCGAAGAGAGAAGGAAGACAGGATAGGAGTTCGGATTGCACTCAGCCTCGTGAGTCGTGAGGACAATTGAGTAGCTACTTTAATCGAGTAGCGACCACACTGCGACCTTTGTAGATCTATTTATGACCCGTGTTTTTTCCCCCGCCCAAAGTGCTATCCCCGGGTCATAATGGAACCTAGAAACACCCTCCCTCACTGGTATATTTATTTTCAACCTCCTCAGTTTCTCTAAATTTCACCTGCAGCACCTCTAAAGAAGCACCCTCACTGGTATATTTATTTTCAACCTCCTCAGTTTCTCTAAATTTCACCTGCAGCACCTCTAAAGAGTCCACACACTCAGGTTTATTGTTTATTCTAGAGCTGTGAGAACGTCCCAGCCTACCTCTGTTTCCGCTGTTCCAAATTGAGTCCCTTGTTGGACCCTTTCTCCTGGGCCGCCTTCTTCTTGGACATTTCAATCATCTTCTTCTGATTCTTCTCACGAGCCAGTTCCCGCTGGTTTCCACCTGCGAAGCAAAAAAAATGGACAGTTCAGAATAGAATTAACTTTTTAGCCATTTTTAGAATATAATAAGCCATTTTTAAAACAGGTTCAATCTTTGATTGATTTTGAAATCTTAAATTAATTATCAACAAATCAGATTGCTTAGTAATAATAAATCAGGAAGAGAAACATCCTGAATGAAAAGATAGAGAGAGGACCCAACATAAACAGCTGGCACTGTACTTTGAATGTTTACACTCGCATGATAAACCACTACAACAGGATAGGACGAACATTATCCCATCAGGATAAAATCCGCCCCAGGTGGGAATCGAACCCACGGCCTAGCGCTTACAAGGCAGACGCACTACCAACTAAGCTAACTAGGCTGGCAGTCCATTATTATTTCTACATAACCAAACGGCTGGTAAACTACTGCCGTGTAACTATTCCGGATATGCAATATGTTGTAATATTTCCAAACGTCATGCACATTGCGTTTTACAATAGTTTCAAGGCGGTATCATGTTCCAGCTGGAAAATATAATAATAATAATAATAATAATAATAATAATAATAATAATAATAACACAGATTATGGTAGGAAATCATCCGATTTGTACAAAAACAGTACCGAGAGCTATTTTCGAAATTAATCCTGCCTCGGTAGTGTAATGGTCAAGACGCTTGCCTGGTGAGCAGGAGGGTGTGGGTTCAATCCCAGTTCAGGCATGGAATTTCATCATTTATTTGCTATTTAGGCCAAATTATAATGGAGCTCTAAGGGTTAGGTTGTAGAGAACGCCTCCGACGTTAACCTCGCCTAGTGGTTACCTTCCACTAAAGACTAAAGGGTCTATTAGTATTAATTAATTAATTTATAATTATGTACTCGTAATAGTGCTTATTTATACTGCTCAAATAGGATCAAAGTGTTCCTTTAGTCCAGCAGTAGACTACTACTATTATTGTAACCAAATTCTCAAACAATGTCAAGGATAAAAGGCAACACCTCGGCTGGGATTGAACACAAAAAAAAAACTAGTCTTTATAGCTATCGAGTCATCTTTCGTCTTCCCGAGGGGATTCGAACCCAGGACCTGCCGGAGCCAAAACCCTCGCTAGCGCGAAGAGGTTGAACCAAATATAAAAGTGGGGGGGGACAGGGAGGGACTAAAGGGTCTATTAGTATTAATTAATTAATTTATAATTATGTACTCGTAATAGTGCTTATTTATACTGCTCAAATAGGATCAAAGAGTTCCTTTAGTCCAGCAGTAGACTACTACTATTATTGTAACCAAATTCTCAAACAATGTCGAGGATAAAAGGCAACACCTCGGCTGGGATTGAACACACAAAAAAACTAGTCTTTATAGCTATCGAGTCGTCTTTCGTCTTCCCCAGGGGATTCGAACCCAGGACCTGCCGGAGCCAAAACCCTCGCTAGCGCGAAGAGGTTGAACCAAGTATATTGGGGGGGGGGCAGGGAGAACCTTTGATCCCCGAAAAAGGACTATATATTCCCATTCAAATCCTGAATCCAGGTTTAGTTGTTCGTGAAAAAAATCCAGGAATTTTTTCCTCCTGATTTGTGTCAAGTGATATCGCTTCCTGATTGGAATTATACGCGGAAAATTAATAGTGATAGAGGAAATTGTGATTTTTGATCTGTAAGGAAGTTTGAAATTACTTTAGGAAATAGTGATTTTGTGATTTAATTTTGTGCTTTGTAAAAAGTCAAAAGAAAGTGCGAAGTATCTAAGTAGAAACGCTTCTTTCGTCGATTTTTTGGTCCCTAAATTCGACTTGTGTCATTGAAAATTTGCTCCAAAACTATCAAATAAAAAGCAGCTTAAAATTGACTCTTTTTTCGCTGCCAAATAAATAAAAAATGTTCATAATGTTCATAAAAATTGCTAATAAACAGGTACATACATAAACATTTTGACACCTAAATTACCTACCTACAAACACAGATTTTGGGTCGAAGAAACGGACTTTTTTCCTCGTTTAAATCCAAAGAAGACTGCAATTTTCTAACCAATTTTACAGGGACAGACTCTCTTTTTCTCGTTTCAATTCTAAGAAGACTACAATTTTCTATCTTCCCATCTCTGTGTGGATGAACAATCAACGAAACGCCAAAACCACCCCTATCCGCGACCGCCCCAATTTCGTCCGCTTTCTACTCGCCTATTTCAACAATTTGTCGAAGAGAGGAGCCGCCAAATTAACGCCGACCTACGTACCGCTTCGCCTTTCGACGACGGAAATATCGAAAGGGAAGGAGTTGCTCTCAATAAAAAGAGAAGAAAAAAAAGTAATATTAAGATAAATTTGAACGATATCGATTTGATAGTGAATTTACGATAAACCAATTCCATTTCTTTTTTCGGCACCTAACACCCAAAAGAAGGGATTTATGGTAGACTACCTACCCATTTTACGACGTATCTGATCGACTCATTAATTCCGGACGTTCTGAACCTAATCTGCGCGGAAAAATACCCGATTATCCCTGGAAAAACACCCTTAATTCGTGGAGAAATACTATTTTCGCGAAATTTTTCCCGTGATCATTTCCCCCCTTTGCTGTCAACATGGAGCTCAAACTAGATTTGTAATTTTGCGCGCTTCCGTCTTCGAGGGCCTTTTGCGTGACCGTGCGAGGACGTTGAAGGTTCCGTCAAAGGCTGGCCACCCCGGTGTGGGGAGACATCGGGAGATTGGCATCGAGAATCTGCACTGACTGCTGGAACCCGCCAGGGATCTGCCATTGAAGACAGAGCGCGCCCTTTCCACTCTGACATTTTTGTGTCAAATTTGACGTAAGTATCTATGAATTGTGCTCAATACTGTTTTCAATACGCTGGGATTGAACCCACGCCCTCCTGTTTACCAGGCGAGCGCCTTGACCACTACACCACCGAGGACCACTACACCACCTTAACACAATTAAAATCACTTCTTTCAATTTGTTTCTATGGCCGGAGCCACAATTCTCCTTGGGTGTAGTGATCACGCTCGCCTGGTAAACGTGGGTTCGATCCCAGCCGAGGTATGGAATTTTATTCTCAACATTAGGTGTATTTAAATAATCTTGAAATAGACTCGTTTAGAGCTATTTCTTATAACAATAGTTTTAACAAGTACCATTGTTGTTGTTGTTGTTGTTGTTGTTGTTGTTGTTGTAGCGGCTTTAGCTTTCGCAGAATGGCGATAGCAGAATAAAGAAAAGATGTCTTTTTGTATCTGCTATACACCGGGGTGATGGTCTCTAGCTCTAGCCATGTTAAATTGGCTCGCTCGTCCTGAACCGCAGTCAACCATCGTGGGGACTTGTACTTGGTCTTTAAAAGCAGAGAGAACCCTTTGAGGAACTGCCAGCTTGCTAGGCTGGTTAGGGTTTGTATTAGCTTAACCATTGATTTGTATTAGCTTAACAAGGCTGTTAAGTTCCATTTGATCTGTATAGGCCTAACAGAACTGTTGAGCTAACGGGCTGTTAGAGACTAAAAAGAAGGTTGGTGAAAAGTTGAAAACCGCCAGCACCGACAGCTTCTCAATACTGTTTTCAATACGCCAACCTGAGTGGTGTAGTGATTAGCACGGTAGACTTTGAATCTGGAGCTTAGTGGTTCGAGTCCAAATTAAAACATAAAATTTAGCGTAGTGTATTAAGCGGGGAACGACATTTACAAGCATTTTCTATGCTTGTAAGGAAGACATGACACAGAAGGAAAGTCAGCCGTTCAAAAAAGCTACTGATGACCACTCATATCTTTGAGCTTAATTAGGAACCAGCTTAACTATATTAAGGAAGAAAGAATAATAGACATGCCTTGACATGCCACATGCGGCATGCAGGAAGAAGACGTGTTCTGTTTTAGAAACTTCCACCGTAACCAAAAGTCGTAACAGTTCCCTCTATGAAAACTTTTCGGGGGGGAAAAGTCCGATTGTGGTCTGGCCATAAATGGTACCATAGAGAATAGACATGCCCTGACATGCCACATGTGGTATGCTGGCATGCAGGAAGGGGACTTGTTTTGTTTTTGAAACTCCCAAAGTAAACAAAAAACAGGTCAAAGTCACAAAGCTGAGAATTTCCGACGCCAAATTCAATAGAAAACGCGTGGGTGTACGAAAACACAACGCTTATTATTAGTTCAATAGATAGCTGCTACTATCAATATTAATAATTTATTACTACATATTATTATTATTACCCTTATCAATGCTATTACTATTATCACAGACCTATTAGTAATACAATTATCTCTCTTAGTACAAGCGACAAACAGCTGCTTCTACTATCCAGATTCGACTGTACTATTATTGTTACTCATATAAGTAAACTTATATCGCTTGATAACAATACAATGTGACTGTACTAAAACTAATTTCCAACCTAAGATGTCAGGATAATGACTTGTCTCCTCCCTTCTAGTTTCTTAGTTCTTTTTTTTTCTCCTATTTCAGTCTTCTTTTTCTTTGTTTTCATTTAAATTTCCTTCGTCTACTTCTTTCTTTTTACTCCTTCTTACTTTCCTCTTTCCTTCATTCTTCTCCTCCTCTTCTAATTTTTCTTTTCCTCTCTCATTCTTTCCTATACCTTTTTCTTCTGCCTCATACTTCTTCATTTTCTTTCCTCCGTTTTCCTTATTACTCTCCTCATTCTTAACAATCTTTATTTCTCTTCTCCTTCCTTCTTTTCTTTGTCTTTTTCCTGTTTTGTACTTCTTCATTCGCCTCATACTTCTTCATTTTCTTTCCTCCGTTTTCCTTATTACTCTCCTCATTCTTAACAATCTTTATTTCTCTTCTCCTTCCTTCTTCCATCTTCTTTTCTTTGTCTTTTTCCTGTTTTGTACTTCTTCATTCTTTCACTCTTTTTCGTCCGTTCTTTCTTTCTTGTGCCTTCTTCCTCCTCCTTTTCTAACTCCCTCTCCCTCAAAAACTGTCATCTCTAGTTCAAAAACCCAAACACTTGATTTTCCACAACGATGTGATTCTCCCAAATTTTATTTTTATTCTCACACTTTTAACTTTACTCACACCTATTATTCTCTGATCAACTTTACACTGATAACTGGTGTTAATATTTCTATTGTTATTATTTCTACTATGATTATTATTAGTAGTAGTATTTCTATTGTGATTAGTGGTTATATAAGTGTCCACCCAGCCAGGTCGTGATCACGATGGCCTTGGGTTCAAAACTCGGTAAAAAGGTCAGAAAAATAGAATAGAATATACCTTGTTTATCCTGCTGGAATAGGACTGAAAAGCCCCTTTACTCCAGCAGTAGGCTACTATGTACTTACGACGATTATGGTCAAATTCTCAAATTATTTTGAGGATAAAATTCCATACCTCGGCTGGGATTGAACCAACGCATTCCTCAACAAAAACTTCCACAAACCACGTTTGTTATTTATTTATTTTAAAACAAGTTTTTGTTTTGAATTTCAACAATGTAAACAAAACACTACTCAGATAAACTGATAGACTCATGGTACCTACATGGTATGCATCATGTAGGTAACAATAGCACATTACCTATGTAGGTAACACCTTGTTTACAATTCCCAAAACTGGTGTAATAATGATGATTAAGACAGGGAAGTTATCAAAATGCACCAAAAAAAATTTAAGGTTGTTTCCCACTCACTTGTCGTGAGTTTCGACCGATTTTTATCCGAATGTCCTGTAGACAATGTATTTCAAATCAGTGTTCCCACTACACACGACACGATTTTTTTTATTTTTATTATTATTATTTATTTATTATTATTTTTTTTTCGGATGATGTCATTGTAGGCAATGTCATTTAAATGAGTGTCCCACCACCGCGCCGTTTTTATTCTGTAGCAATGAAACAACTGCTGCATTAGACTCGTGTGGTCTGTGTCATACCCATCCCGTAGTATGCCTCTTATCAGGCGACAAGAGACAAAATATTTCCCTTTTAGGTGCTGGGTCAACACGAGAACACCACAAAGGAACCCGTAGAAACATTTGCAATCCAAAAACAAATACAATTTTTTTTGTCGATGGTGGGAATCGAACCCGGGCAAGCAAGCACGTTACCACCATGTCCCCTACTGGTACACCCTAAATGACTGGACTACCTATGTGTCTACACTAGGTTACAAATTCCAGGACCAGTAGCAAGGTTGTCCAATTTATTTCTACCCACAAGGTCAAACCCATATATTATTAATTTATTAATAACCTCTCTGTCTACTTTGCCTCTGGGTGATTTGGCAACAAATTCAATCTTTTTTTTACGGGTGTGAGGGTGCGATAGGACGACGAAGGGGGGTTACGTTTTGGACATCTTTGTTATAGGATAGAGTGGAACAGGTTCTGAGTAGAGTTGGTGCCATGTATTTGTGTGGAATTTCTAACCTTAGGAATTCTTTTAATAACAAAACGCGGTCATACAGCAGATGAGGGTTTCTAAATAAGGTTAAACACCTAAGTTATCACGTAGTGCACAACAAGAACCTTGTCAGGGACCAGAAAGAGGATAGGACAGAACAGAAGAAAGAGAGAAACGAAATTCTGGAATCGTCAATGTCAAGAGTGACTTTTTGGAGGATCGTTTTTGTGTTTTTTTTATTAGTTAAAACGATAGGGTGACCGATGTTTTATATACAGGTTATTTTAACACTCCACAGAATCCACTGATACTCTCTAACGGGTATCGAATTCGAGGAATCCCCGGATTTATCTAACTATCTATCTGCAATAATAAACAATCCCTTGATGATCCATGAGGATACATAATACATCCGGTGAATCTGGCATCAATCCATGAGGCTTAA
>NW_007377747.1:76964-80096 GCF_000475195.1 Diaphorina citri
TACTTTTTTAATAATAAAAAAAAAAAAAAAAAAAAAAAAAAAAAAAAATGCCATAAGGTATGCCAAGCTTCTTATCTCATAATGTATTTTGAACATTAAATCATAAAAAGGTATTTAAACTGTGTGCCTAGCAGAGTACAAACTTGATTTTTAGGACAAATAACCTAGAGGGCTGTAAGAACGATCTTGTGGGTGCTTGCTTGCTTTCTGTTACAATGATATAAGGCATAGACTGCATAAGTACACTCTTATTCTTTGCCCTATCTGACTATTCATTCTTTGAATGTTCTCGTTCAAAAAAAAAAAAATAATAATAAAATAAATAAATGGCTTTTATCATCAACCCAGTTAGCCAACAAAATGATCTTTAGGTTGTACCTCAACTCTCACTTTTTTGTGAAAGAACATAGGTATTTTTGAAGTTGGAAAAAAAATCTTTGGGGTAAGAAATATCATCTTGAAGAGCAGTAATAATTTTGGGGCCTATTCTTATGGGGTCATACAGTATAAACACAAAAGACCAACAATGTGTCTTACGGGCCATACAGTATAATACCGAAAGACATATATGTCTGACGGGGCCAGAACAGCAATATTGGTGTAAAACGTAAACATCTTACATGGTGATCAAAGTGTTTAAGGTAGGTACTTGTTCAGAAGTCACATCAATAGAAAATTGCTACAAAAAGGAGCTGTCACAAACGAGCAGTGACCAGTGTTATTATAGGGTTAGGTTGAACACAAAAAGGAGCTCTCTTTTTCATTGGTGTGACTTCTGAATAATTACCTGAATAATCAGCGATTTAATCCAAGAGTTTAAACTTAAATTGAGTAAGTTTACTGTGGTTCTGGCCTTTACTGTGGTTCTGGCCTTAACCTCCTCATTGCCAATGTCCACAATTGTGGACATCTCCTCTGTAGTCATAGAATACCAATTTTTTTTTTTTTTTTTTTTTTTTTTTTTTTTTTGCTAGGAGGTTTTTCAGTGAGAACTGTAACTGCTAAGGTCTTAAAAGCAAAGAGAGAAAGAAGACAGGATAGGAGAAAACCAGACTGTTCCAAGAACAAACGTGATAGCATATTGAATCCACAAATTGGAATAAATCTTTGGGAGTTAGACACATATGGCAAAACAATAATTTTCTTAAGGATTCCCATCTTTTAAGGTGTGTTTATGTACCGGGTTGAGATGAGCTTGGACAAGGTGAGATAGGATATTGTTTCTACAGTTTTGCATTGGAGTGGTAACAGCAAGGATAGCGTGGGAGTGTTGGGCATTTTTTTTCTAACCCTCTGTCCCAGCGGCAATTTTTAAAATTTATTTTATATTTATTTTTGTTTGCTTTGTAATTCGCTTGTTTGTAATATCTAATATAAATGAAAAAGTATAATATAAACATGCAAACTAGAGATGAAAAGTAAAAAATGAATTCAGATTGTATAAGTTGCAGAAAAAAAAAATCAAAATTTCGAATTTCCCGCCAACTTTACATGGTCATGGAGGCTGTGTTAAGTTACCACATCATTTTCCACACACCAAGAAAGGACGGGAATGGCCTATCTCAGCCCGGTACATAAACACACCCTTACAATTTGCAGCATGCCATCATATCAACAAATTTACTTAATTATTACCAACTGTATGGAAATAAATTGCAGATTTTACCGAAATGAAATCAAGCATCTACTTACATTATATATAAAAAAAAAAAAAAAAAAAAAAAAAAAAAAAACCAAAAAGGAACCCAAAACTAAACCAGAGGTTGCAGTCACCAATACCAACCTAACTTGTACATCCATCGTGGCATAACGAGCACATTTAATCAGCCATACTCGGGTGATGTTCTATTGAGGTACAGAGGGTGTTACTCTACCTGAACTACATTCGAACTTGTTGTAGACGAGTTTAACGATCCGTGTATACATGGTGACCTCTTGTATGTGATGTACCTGTACCGAGGTGTTAAAACCTGTAACTGGTTACTAACTAAACAATCCGGGTCTGTGGGTCATGGCCTATCTCGGTATTGAGCAGCGTCCATTCGCACTCTATGAGTTATATTCAATGTCGAAGGTAGACCTCATATTTAGCGACTAAATTAAGTCCATTAGCGCTTCGAGTGTGGTTACTTTTTCTCTCGAGCAATAAAAACACAAGTTGGATCGCGGAGACTACGGTGTTCGATATGTGTACACCATGCGTGACGGACAATACTACTGTCGAGCAAAGAAACATACGTTACAAAGATTATAGCTGTACACTTGAATACTTGTCTTCTCCTATGCGATGAAATTATGTGACACCTCATTGGTACATTCTACAAATGCAAAATGTTGGTCTATACGACAGGACCCGGTGCTGTTTATTGACTATACTGAAAGCACTTATAATAGTGGTTGAATGCTGCGGGCACTTCTGTGTAACAACCAATTCCATGGTGGTAAGTAAAGGTGGTCCTGTTCTTTGCTGCCTTATCCGGATAGAGGTTTTGCCATGTACTTTGTGACGACCGAGTAAGTCGTTCGTAACATACTATAGAACGAGATTGAGGTCGTCTAGGTTTGTAAAAAAAAGCGTCTAATTAGTCATATGTATGGATACAAGACGTAAGTGTTTTTTCACTCGGGCACGGTGGCATGTTGATTCACTCTACAGTAGATCGATCCTGAGTCAATACATCATGATTCCGTAACTACTATTATAAAATATATGAATATAAAAAAAAAATTTCTTCTTTTTATAGTTTCTTACTTACTTAATCGTCTATACACGGTTTCTGTATCTCGCACATGAATACCGTTCAGATATGGACTGTATATTGGCTAGACTGCTCTTCGTTCGTCCTCGTTGGTGTTCATGCAAGCAATGTCCGGACTCCAGTCGGTCAGGTATCCTTCTTACCAGCTCATGAGCGATGACATGAGTGGACTCACTTCCGTTCAAATATGAACTAATTACCAAGTTTTATACGTAGTTCTGTTTTCTATCCTCGATTACGCAACCGTTGTACAGTCAGAGGGTAAAAAAAAAAAAAAAAAACAAAAAAAAGAAATATTTATATATACCATTCATCTACGATAGTGGAACATACCGAAGTAAGGCTCATGGCGTTTATAGCGACGCGATGTCAA
>NW_007377747.1:81996-104560 GCF_000475195.1 Diaphorina citri
TTGTTGTTACCATGAACAATTTTGATAACAATATTCTTTATCGAGATTTGCTCAGATAAAGTGTCTAATAAATTTATGTGGATTACAAACTCTTATTTTAAAGGTATTGGAGCCGACCCTAGCTTGGGGTGCTAAATGGTCCGGCTCGCACTAGTGATGTGGGTTCCTCTTAACACCGAGGTGCGGTATCTTTGTTTAACTTTCTTCACCTAATAATTAACACAACTGCACCACATCACCCAGGAGCCACACATTACGATGACTGTTTCTGGGGCAGCGGACCTTTTGTTCAATCTCACAAAATCACCCAAGTTACAGTACCGCTTTCCATAGCCTTAAAAAATAGGGTATATTAAACTTGTAAAACTGTGTTATATATCATCATCGATGGACGACCCATTTCCCTGAAATGTCAGGATGGTTGTTGTTGTTGTAGCGGCTTTAGCTTTCGCCGAATGGCGATAGCAGAATAAAGAAAAGATGTCTTTTTGTATCTGCTATACACCGGGGTGATGGTCTCTAGCTCTAGCCATGTTAAATTGGCTGGCTCGTCCTGAACCGCAGTCAACCATCGTGGGGACTTGGGGACTTGTACTTGGTCTTTAAAAGCAAAGAGAACCCTTTGAGGAACTGCCAGCTTGCTAGGCTGGTTAGGGTTTGTATTAGCTTAACCATTGATTTGTATTAGCTTACCAAGGCTGTTAAGTTCCATTTGATCTGTATAGGCCTAACAGAACTGTTCGGGTTTGTATTAGCTTAACCATTGATTTGTATTAGCTTAACAAGGCTGTTAAGTTCCATTTGATCTGTATAGGCCTAACAGAACTGTTAAAGCTAACGGGCTGTTAGAGACTAAAAAGAAGGTTGGTGAAAAGTTGAAAACCGCCAGCACCGACAGCTCGGTCGTTAGAGCATGGCTCGTGCCTGTTCTTACGTCGCGGCGACCCGGTGCCGCGGGTTCGATTCCCGCCCAGGGCGGATTTTTCCCTGATGGGGAAACATTCGCTCCTGCATCGGCGGGCTTTCCTCTTTCCTGTCTTTCTTCTCTCTTCGCTCTCCGGGACGAAGGACCTAAACAAAACGAGTTAAAGTCCCTCTATCAATCCTCACAAAAAAAAAAAGTTGAAAACCATCAAAAAACCCCTAAAAAGCCATTTCGTGTTAAAAGAATTTTAATTTTTTCCCCCTTAATGCTTAACAAGGCTGTTAACCTAACAGGCTCTCAGTGGCTATAAAGAAAGTTGATGAAAACCACCAAAAAGACCCCAAAAGAGCCATTTCGTATTACAAAAATTTATATATTTTTTCCTTGGCGTTTCCCGCACTGCCCTCCTCTGTGTCCTGGTATTATGTCGGTGCTTATGACTTGGCGTTCGCTTTGATGTCGGCTGCTTTTTTCTGCTTCTCTCGCATCATATCCGCATCCCTGAAAACAAAACAGACAATGGAATCTTATATTATAAGAACGAGATCCATTCACAGTTCACATTTCATAGTTCACACACTGATCGCTCTATCTCTAGAACCACAACACCTAGAAAGCTGAAATTTGGTAGGAATATTCCTTTTATGGTCTAGGTGTGCAATAAGAAAGGATTTTGCGAAAATCTAAACCGATCCTGAGATATGATCAATTTTTGATCGATAAAATCACCATAAGAAATACACAGAGTGCAAAGACTGCGGGAGAGAAAACTTTTCCTCGCTCCCCTCCCGGGGCGGATTTTATCCCGATGGGATAATGTTCGCTCTCGGAACGGCTGGCTTTCTCCTATCCTGTCTTCCTTCTGTCTTCAATTTCGGGACGATAAGACCTTAGCAGTTACAGTTCCCTCTATCAAACCTCTAGGAAAAAATCCCATCGGACAGTTTGAATTTGCACAGCCCGTATGATCAATATACATAAATAAATAAATAAATGTCTTTTCTTTGTGTTACTACTTATATCACAACTTTGGTGCTCACTGCAGCATTGTAGGATTTTTTCCAAATACATATATCGCAATAATCCAGCTCCCAATTACCTATACCATGCTGGCACCGGTCGCTATGCGCATTTATATTATTTATTTTATTTTGTATATAATTTCATGTTAACACTATATTCTGTACATCAAGGGTGGGGTGGTAGAGAATGCCTTAGGCATTAACCCCACCCCTCAGTAATTACAGTAGTCGGGTTCGATTCCCGGCGGAGTAAAAAAAATGTATCATGCAAATGATTGATTCCGTGACTGGCTGTTGCGGGGTCCACTCAGCCTCGTGAGGAAAATGCCACCATGGTAGGTAAGTCTTGGGTGTTGGGATTATTAAGATGTTTGGGAAATCCTACAATGCTGCAGATGATTGCACAAAGAATTGCATTTTCATTCAAACATATTCCTTTTTCTTCTTCTTCTTCTTCTTCTTCTTCTTCTTCTTCTTCTTCTTCTTCTTCTTCTTCTTCTCCTCCTCCTCCTCTGACCCAGCACCTAAATGGGAAGTATTGTGTCTCTTCTCGCCCATCTGATGAGAGGCATACTACGGGATGGGCATCCTACGACACAGGCCACATGCGTCTAATGTAGCAGTTCCATTGCTACGAAATAAAAACGGCGGTGAAACACTCATCTTTAAAAAAAAAAAAAAAGAATGTATGTGAAAGATATATGATGTGAAAGAAATATAAGAAGAAAATATGGATGGAATGGAAAACGGAAAACATTGCTGAAGATGCCCTCACCGGCGAAACTAGTCCTCCTTTATAATGTAACAAATAAGTAAGCTTTGCCCTTTTAACAATAAGTGAAATAGTATTCGTTTCCCATACAACCCAAAGTTAAAATGAACCTTAACAAATTTACCGAGTAATCATCGAGTATTTGAAAATCCTTTGAGCCTAGAGACTGGGGAAGTATTTTTAATAGGTTTTTTGGGGTTCAGAAGGTTTTGAATCTCACCATATTAAAAAAAAAAAAAAAAAAAAATGAAATATTTCACCGAGTTACTTTCTGGTGTTCTCATGTTGACCCAGCACCCAAATGGGAAGTATTATGTCTTTTGTCGCCCATCTGATGAGAGGTATGGGCACGCTACGACACAGACCACAAGCGTCCAATGTAGCAGTTGTTTCATTGCTACGAAATAAAACGGCGGTGAAACACTCATCTTTTTTTTTTAGAGTATCATCTCTATTTCAACCTCTTCTCTTTGTTTCTCCTCCCAGGTGCTCAGGAGTACGGCGAGGCTGCGGCCTACATTCAGGCCCAGTTCGAGGCGAAGAACAAATCCACCACGAAGGAGATCTACTGTCACATGACCTGTGCCACGGACACGAACAACATACAGTTCGTATTTGACGCGGTCACGGACGTCATTATCGCCAACAATCTGCGCGGCTGTGGCCTCTACTAAGCGCGGAAGTCAACGTGGCAATGGAAGCTTGGAAGTCGACGTGTTAAGTATGGATTTTTTTTTCTTTTGTCTCATCTGAAGGTAGGAACTAGTAGGAAGTGAAAACTGAGTTATACATATATCGCCAACAACCTGCGCGGCTGTGGCCTCTACTAAGCCCCGGAAGTCAGCGTGGAAGTCGACGTGTTAAGTATGTTTTTTTTCTCATCTAAAGGTAGGAACTAGTAGGAAGTAAAAACTGAGTTATTATAGCCCACGATCTGCGCGAATGTGATGTGGCCTCTACTAAGCGCGGAAGTCAGCGTGGCAATGGAAGCGTGGAAGTCGACGTGTTAAGTATGAGATTTTTTTCAAGATTTATTTTTTGTTGATCATACCTGTTTTTACTTGGAGAGACAAAAAAATCTGTGTTCATTTTCCTACTGTGTCTCTAACGATCCAATTGGCATAATTATATGGGTTAACGTAAAGACCTAACCACATATGACTAATATGAATGATGACTACCTAAAAAAGAGAAAAAAAATTAAAAAGAAAAGTCAAAATTGTTATTTCTATGTTTTCAAAGGTTTAACAGCATCACTCAATCTCTCATATTTAAGCTAGTTTTATGCGACATTTCGGCCTGACATCCTAAGATGAATGAAACAGCCCAATCACTCATATTTAAGCTATTTTTATGCCACATTTCGGCCTGACATCCTAAGATGAATGAAACAGCCGCTAGCTGTAAAATAAAACTATAAATTTGTAAGAAGAAAAAAAAAAAAAAACAGTTTCTAAGATAAATCCTTTGAAACAGCCCCTTTTTTATCGCATTACTTCAAGAGATTCTTTTACATCCATGCCTATCCAAGCACGGAAAAGTTCAGAAAATTTCCGTCCTGGCCGGGGTTCGAACCCAGCACCTTTAGGTTGAGGGCCAGTCGGTCAGGTTCTTTTTGCATTCATGCCTATCCAAGAACAGAAAAGATTAGTCAAAAAATTTCCGCCCTGGCCGGAATTCGAACCCAGCACCTATAGGTTGAGAGTCAGTCGGTCAGGTTCTTTTGGCATCCATGCCTATCCAAGAACAGAAAAGATTAGTCAAAAAATTTCCGCCCTGGCCGGGGTTCGAACCCAGCACCTATAGGTTGAGGTTGAGGGCCAGTCGGTCAGGTTCTTTTTGCAGCCATGCCTATCCAAGAACAGAAAAGATTAGTCAAAAAATTTCCGCCCTAGCCGGGATTCGAAGTGCCTCCAGGTTGAGAGTGCTTTTGGCCATTCAGTCACCGAGGTGGGCGCTTTTACGAACTTGTTGGGTGTGTGAGGCCAGCAACTCACGATCAGGTAGACCTGACAGGTCCGCCTGTCAAGTCTACCTGATACCTGATAGTGAGTGGCTGGCCTTATTAATATATATTTGTGTTTCTAATTGTATTATGTATAAACATTGTTAACATACTATCATGTATTTGGACAATAAAAATAATTGAATTGAATTGACCTTATAGCATACATATCTGATGGCGTTTAATATTTGGCGAAATTTCTCCCTTGGATGAGTGGGAGTATCTATCTACCTTATTTTATTATAAGTTTTTTTATTACTTATTTTATTACTATTTACCTGTTTGTTTTTTATACGATTTTTTTTTTTTTTTTGTCCCCGACTTTGTGTTTATTTTCACTGTTTTCCGCCCTATTTTGAGTGAAAGTCGTATCTGCTGCGCACACATACTGTATACTTTTAATTTGGATCGGATTACTTTACCTGTACTAAGGAGGGGTACTGAAGACTTCAAATCGGTCTTTGCCTCCTCACCACGTATATGTATTACTTTGGACAAATTTAAAAGCGTACATGATTTTTTTACAAGATTACCCATAAATCGGTCCCACTGCGCGCACAAACATGTTTTTTTTTTTTTTTTTTAGTGTTATTGTTATTTTACATTTTATCCCATTATAACCTACTTACGTATCTTTTTCTATGTAAAATTTATCTATTGTGAAAAAGATATCCTTTGTCTACCTAAAAAATGTATGGCAGCTTGTTTTTATTGCTAAAAGAGGGACTTTCAGAGCCTCAGGGCAGTTGGTAAACACAGATTGTTTGTGTAATTCACCCTATGACTTTAAATCTGAGATTTCACTAGATGGGAGAAATTTTCAATGATCTTAATATGAGTTTTTTTAATTATCCAAACCAACTCAGTTTTTTAAAAACTCCTCCCCTTTGGGATCCACTAAAAACTTCCTTCTTTGTTATTATGTTAGGACCCTCTTTTTTGGATTATTGAAAAGTTCTCCCATTAGTTAAATCTCTCAATTAAGTCATTCGTGAAATCCACCATGTATCGCTTATTTATTTTTTCCCCTATTTTCACATTATGCATATTACATAATATTTTTTGGTGCGTACATATAGTTTACATATTTATTATTATCCATTTTATGCCTATACACAGGGTGTTTCTAAAGTCTGTGCCGAAACTAACTACGAACGTTTTTATTATAGGACCCAAAACACTGGAATTACCAAACCACACTGTATTTAATTAAATGCTGTTTAATTGAGAATTTATTTTTTTTTTTTTTTTTTTTTTTTTTTTTTTTTAAGAGGTTTGACAGAGGGAACTGTAACTGCTATGACAAAGAAAATTAAAAAAAAAAACATGGCACCTAGAAAAAAGCTTTACTCTTATATGAGGGTGTTTGGCCCCACCTTTTCTCCAAAAAAAGGTTTTCTTTCAGCAAAATTTGTATTGCATTAATTGACCACCCTTTGACTTGCCTAGAACATCTAAATCTTTATGCAAGTCTGTAATATCAAAAGAAAGAAAAAATCACACGAATAAAATTAATTTTCAGCAAATGTGGTCATTGAGGTTATGGGTACAGTTTTTAGCGAACATCCTGTATAATGTAATTTTTAAAAATCCCATTCTATTATTCGATTAAAATAAAAACCAACAAAATTTAAAAGGCAAAAGGAACCCTGAAAATCTTTGATATTTATAAATAGCTAAATTCAAAGAGATTATAAATATACATAGTTGTTATATGTAGCAAATCTAAAAGATTACATATTTGTTTCAAATAATTTACCCATGTTCTAGGAATCTAGGAAAATGGCTTGCTTAGTAACCAAATCCTGTGCATTTGGAAACAACCAGGTTTCAAATGGGTAAAACACTCCCCCCTCTATCTTTACATTCAAGTTTAAATATTTTACTGTTAAATATATTCTATTTAGTAAGGCTCGATGTAATGCTAAGAATACTAAAGGTACTTTTCAATATTTTTTTGTGAAACCAGATTTTTCTGTGTTTAAAATACCTATCACGGGGGTTTGGTTTGAACCCTTTATGTCCGATCTTACCAAAGGAAGTTTTCAGTTAATCCAGAGTTCAAGAAATGCTTTTCTATTTTAATTGGTGACGTCAAAGAAATTAATTGACACTGTGTTAACTCTCAGTAGTAAGATCGGCCTTTAAGTTCACCATCTGAGTTTACTTTAAACTTGGTTTTAACTCCCAAATGAAGAAATCTGATTGGCTGAAATTTTTGAAATCAACCAATCAGATTTCTGTTTTCAATATCTCAAGCAAAGGAGTTTGGTGTTGAAACTCTTTTGGGGCGAATGACATTCGAAGTCGTGTCTCTTTTAAAATAAATTTATTAAATTAACCTCTCTTTATTGAAAAAAAAAATAATAATAATATAATAAATAAAAAATAAAGACGATAAGACCTTAGCAGTTACAGTTCCCTTTGCCAAAACCTCTTTTAAAGAAGATAAATAAATCAAACCCTTTTTTTGTAATGGTATAGAATAATTTTATTGGCGAATTCACATAATATGTAAACATTATGGTTAAAATCCCGAACGGTGGTAGAAACCACTGATCAGGTCACGGTTAAGGTAGAAACACACTTGTAATGGTATGGAATAATTTTATTGGCAAATTCACATAATATGTAAACATTATGGTTAAAATCCCGAACGGTGGTAGAAACCACTGATCAGGTCACGGTTAAGGTAGAAACACACTATCACGTCACGTCACATCACGTGAGCATACAACGGGATAGGCATGCTACGACACAGACCTCACAAGTCTAGTGCGAAATATAAAAACGGCGATAAAATACATATGTACCTACTTATTTTTTTTTAAAAAAAAAAAAAAACAAGGATTCCAGCTTCGCATTGCTAATGGTGGATTTCACCAATAACTTAATGGGAAATTTCACTAATGGGAGAATTTTTAATAATCCAAACAGGAGTTTTTAAAAACTCCTGCTTTTTGGATAACTAAAAACTCCTTTTTGGATCATTAAAAATTCTCCCATTAGTAAAATCTCTGATTAAGCCATTGGTGGAATCCACCATAGTTCTTATAATCTTACATTAAAAATACAAAATATTTTAAACTAACATTAATTCTAATAGGTAATAATAATATGAGAAAGGTGGTATAGTTATAAAATATTATAATATTTTATTATAATATTTCATTTTATAGAATACAAGGGTGGCAACTCGATATCAAAACCTAAAAGGGATTTTTTTAATCTCCTTTTATATGAGGGATTTTTATTTTTTGACAAAGAGATTTTTTTATCTCTTTTTCAATATCCTTTTTTTAAACAAAAGGAATTTTTTTCATCTCTTTATTTTGGCAGAAAGATTTTACACCCGGAAAAAAAAATCGACGTAATAAGAAGACACATAGGAACAGAGGCTGATTCAAATATGAGAATTATAACAGTTGTAACACACAACTCACTGGAACTTTTTTTTATCACATCGGTGGTGTAGTGGTTAGCGCGGTGGACTCTGGATCTGGAGGTTAGCGGTTTGAATCCATATCAAGTCATGAAGTTTGGCGTATAAGCGGGGAACGGCATTTGTGACAAACAATCAGACTTAACACAATTAAAATCACTTCTAACAATATTTTCCAAACGGGATACTTTGTCAAGTAGCATTATAACTAGAGGTGACATAGTATATTCATTCCACCTCTAGTTAAAATCCCTTCTTTCAATTTGTTTCTATGGCCGGAGCCACAATTCTCCTTGGGTGTAGTGATCACGCTCGCCTGGTAATCGTGGGTTCGATCCCAGCCGAGGTATGGAATTTTATTCTCAACATTAGGTGTATTTAAATAATCTTGAAATAGACTCGTTTGGAGCTATTTCTTATAACACTAGTTTTAACAAGTACCATTGTTGTTGTTGTTGTTGTTGTTGTTGTTGTTGTTGTTGTTGTTGTTGTTGTTGTTGTTGTTGTTGTTGTTGTTGAAATCCAGGATTTTGTTCCTCCTGATTCTTTTCAAGTGGATTTTTGATTCCCTGATTTCGAATTTTTCGGAAAATAGTGATTTTAATTGAATTTTATTTTGTGTTTTCTAAAAAGCCTTTAAAAAAGGTGTTAAGTAGATGTGCTCATTTGGTCACTACGTTCAACTTGTGTCATTGAAAATTTCCGTCGAAACTAATCAAAATTTACATAGACTAAATAGTACATTAGACTAAACATTCCAATTGACTATTTTTTCGTCCCTCAACAAATTAATAAAAATCGTTAATACATAAATTTAAGTTACTACTAAAGTATTAAATACACAAACATTTTGAAACCTAAAAAGTAGTTTGCATTTTCCTCCCCTGAGTCCAAGAGATTGACATTTCTCCAAAACCTACGTCCTGAAAAAAAAAAAAAAAAATAAAAAAAATAACTTCTTATTTTACTTTCCTTATCCCATAGAAAGGAAAGTAATGCAATCGGCTAAACTATTTTACATTTCCCTAAACGTATCCTGAAGACACAGACTCGTTTTAATCCAAAGAAAACTGCAATTTTCTAATTTCCATCTGTGTGGATGAACAATCAACGAAACGCCAAAACCACCCCTATCCTCGACCGCCCCAATTTCGTCCGCTTTCTACTCGCCTATTTCAACAACCTGTCGAAAAGGAGAGCGGAAATTTCGAAAGCGAACAAGTTGCCATTGATTTCTTTCTGATCGACTTGCGTAAGTCCGGACGTTTTCAAACCTATTTCCCGCCGAAAAATACCATTTTTCGTGAAAAAAACTGCTTTAACATCTGTGGGCGTTTAAAATCTATTTACAAAAACCCGTGAAAATATCCCCTGCAATATTTCCCCGCTGTCAACATGGAGATCAAACTAGATTTGTAATTTTGCGCGCTACCTAACCCCTTCTTCCGTCTCTTCGGGCGCCTTTCGCGTGACCGTGCGAGCACGTTGAGGGTTCCGTCAAAGGCCGGCCACCCCGGTGTGGGGAGACATCGGGAGTTTGGCATCAAGAACCCGCACTGACTGCTGGAGCCCCCAGGGATCTGTAATTGAAGACATTGGCCCCCCTTCCACTGACGTTTTGGGGTCTAAAACGACGTAAGTATCTATGAATTGTGCTAAATACAGTTTTCAATCAGCCAACCTCAGTGGTGTAGTGGTTAGTGGTTAGCACGGTGGACTTTGAATCTGGAGGTTGGTGGTTCGAGTCCAAGTTAAGTCATAAAATTTAGCGTAGGGTAGCCCGGCGGAGAACGACGTTTGAGCATTTATACTAAACACAGGAAATGTTACTTTTTTAAATCCCTCCTTTGAAGGTTTTCCATAAGTATGCTGAAGAATGGTGTAAATTTAAATCCCTTCTTTGGGGCGATTTTTCCCTGAACAATCCCTCTGCCCCCCCCCCCAAATTTAAAAAAAAACCTAAGACACCTCACAATTTTATTGGACATTAATTTTGTAGCCAGTGGTGATAGCAAAATTGATTATTTTTTTTTTGCTAGGAGGTTTTTCAGTGAGAACTGTAACTGCTAAGGTCCTAAAAGCAAAGAGAGAAAGAAGACAGGATAGGAGAAAGCCAGCTGTTCCAAGAACAAACCTGATAGCATATTGAATCCACAAATTGGAATAAATCTTTGGGAGTTAGACACATATGGCAAAACAATAATTTTCTTGAAGCAAAACAATAATTTTCTTGAGGATTCCTATCTTTTACAATTTACAGCAGGCCATCATATCATATAAGGCGTAGACTGCATAAGTACACTCTTATTCCTTGCCCTATCTGACTATTCATTCTTTGAATGTTCCCATTCCAAAAATAATAATAATAATAATAATAAATGGCCTTTATCATCATCCTGGTTAGACAGCCAACAAAATGATCTTTAAGTTGTACAACTCTCACTTTTTTGTGAAAGACCATATCTTTGAAGTTGGAAAAAAAATCTTTGGGGTAAGAATTATCATCTTGAAGAGCAGTAATAATTTTGGGGCCTATTCTTATGGGGTCATACAGTATAAACACAAAAGACCAATGTGTCTTACGGGCCGAGTTAAAGTCCCTCTATCAATCCCCAAAAAAAAAAAAGTGGAAAACCATCAAAAAACCCCTAAAAAGCCATTTCGTGTTAAAAGAATTTTAATTTTTTCCCCCTTAATGCTCAACAAGGCTGTTAAGGCTCTTAGTGGCCATAAAGAAAGTTGATGAAAACCACCAAAAAGACCCCAAAAGAGCCATTTCGTATTACAAAAATTTATATATTTTTTCCTTGGCGTTTCCCGCACTGCCCTCCTCTGTGTCCTGGTATTATGTCGGTGCTTATGACTTGGCGTTCGCTTTGATGTCGGCTGCTTTTTTCTGCTTCTCTCGCATCATATCCGCATCCCTGAAAACAAAACAGACAATGGAATCTTATATTATAAGAACGAGATCCATTCACAGTTCACATTTCATAGTTCACACACTGATCGCTCTATCTCTAGAACCACAACACCTTTTCCGATCCTGTCTTCGTTTTCGGGACAACAAGACCTCCCTTGTTACAGCTCCTTTTCCAACCTTTTAGAATAGAATAGAATAGAGTAGAATAGAATAGAATAGAATAAATACAGAATGTTTGGTGATAACTGTGTGAGGAGAGGGATATTAGGGGTGTCATATACACACACACACAAACTTTTAAACCTTTTTTTTAAAGCTCCCATTCAACCTTTTCGAAAATAATAGTAATGATGATAACCAGACTGTAGTCCTGGCCATAAATGGTACCAAAGAGGAGAATGCCTTGACATGCCACATGTGACATGCTGGCATGCAGGACGGAGACTTTTGTTTTGTTTTAGAAACTCCCAAAGTAAACAAAAAACAGATCAAAGTCACAAAGCTGAGAATTTCCGACGCCAAATTTAATAGAGAACGCGTGGGTGTTCCAAACACAGTGCTTCATTATTAGTTTTATAGATTACCCACTATTATTATCAATATTATTACTGCTACTACTACTATTATTATGCTATTACTATCATCATAGACCTATTAGTAATACAATTATCTGTCCTATTACAGTCGAAAATGGATAAAGGGTTGTGCTTACTTAGATGAGGTTTCAAAGTTAAAGAACGGCAAATAAATATTGAATTTTCCACCCTTTAAAGACATATTTTCGGAGTTTTAACTTCAGATTTGGATTTTTTTTAGGTAATGTTTATTGCTCCATAAAACGAACGTACCTCTGAGTTTTTACTAGGACTTATCGGAATTAACGAGTTCGGTCCCGTTGACCTTTTTTAACGAATTCCGTCGGATTCAAAAAACTAGTCTTAGAGGTTAGAACCACCTCAAGGACACTTCCCACTTCATTAGATTTTGGAATCGAATCAATCTTTTTCAGCCGTTGAGAAGGGGAGGGACTTACTTACCAACCTACTTAAGTGGTTTTAGTGTACCTGTAATGTACTTTTATCTAGGGTAAAAGGTCCTGAATTTTGGGGGGGGGCGTAACCCCCAAACTTTCTTGCTTTGAGTTCATAGGTCGTCGCGACAAATTTCAAGATCAGAGCTCACTTGTGTGAAAAAATGTGAAAAAAAAATCCCCCAAAACCCAGTTTTTTTGGTTTTTTGGCTTTAAGGTTCTCTGGAAAAAATTTGCACCACCATTTTCGTGATCCTGGTAAAAAGACCTTTAATTTGATATATACATAGGTCGACCAGGTTTGGATAAGTCCTTCTATGGGAACAGAACAGACAGAGTGACAGACAGACAGACAGACGACACCGAAGCGAATACAATAGTCCGACCCTTATACCTTTTTACTTTTTATTACTATTGTAATAATAAAGGAAGGACGGACTAAAAACCCAAACACATGATTTTCCACAACGATGTGATTCTCCCAAATTTTATTTTTATTCTCACACTTTTAACTTTACTCACACCTATTATTCTCAGATCAACTTCACACTGATAACTGGTGCTAATATTTCTATTGTTATTATTTCTACTATGATTATTATTATTAGTAGTATTTCTATTGTGATTAGTGGTTATATAAGTGTCCACCCAGCCAGGTCGTGATCACGATGGCCTTGGGTTCAAAACTCGGTAAAAAGGTCAGAAAAATAGAATAGAATATACCTTGTTTATCCTGCTGGAATAGGACTGAAAAGTCCCTTTACTCCAGCAGTAGGCTACTATGTACTTACGATGATTATGGTCAAATTCTCAAATTATTTTGAGGATAAAATTCCATACCTCGGCTGGGATTGAACCAGCGCATTCCTCAACAAAAACTTCCACAAACCACGTTTGTTATTTATTTATTTTAAAACAAGTTTTTGTTTTGAATTTCAACAATGTAAACAAAACACTCCTCAGATAAACTGATGGACTCATGGTACCTACATGGTATGCATCATGTAGGTAACAATAACACATTACCTATGTAGGTAACACTTTGTTTACAATTCCCAAAACTGGTGTAGTAATGATGATTAAGACAGGGAAGTTATAAAAAGGAACCAAAAAAAAATTAAGGTTGTTTCCCCACTCACTTGTCGTGAGTTTCGACCGATTTTTCTCCGAATGTCCTGTAGACAATCTATTTCAAAATTCAAATGAGTGTTCCCACTACACACGACACAATTTTTTTTTTTTTTTTTTTTTTTTTTTCTAGCAGACAGAAAGACACAATGACACTAGATGAGGTCAATACCATACTTTCGTAATATTGTCAAGGAAGATTAAGAGAGAACTATTTGTTTTTACCTCGACAATTTTGTAGCAATGAAACAACTGCTGCATTAGACTCATGTGGTCTGAGTCATAGCATACCCATCCCGTAGTATGCCTCTTATCAGACGACAAGAGACAAAATATTTCCCTTTTAGGTGCTGGGTCAACACGAGAACACCACGAAGGAACCCGTAGAAACATTTGCAATCCAAAAACGAGTGCAAATTTTCGTCGATGGTGGGAATCGAACCCGGGCAAGCAAGCACGTTACCACCATATCCCCTACAGGTACACCCTAAATGACTGGACTATCTATGTGTCTACACTAGGTTACGAATTCCAGGACCAGTAGCAAGGTCGTCCAATTTATTTCTACCCACAAGGTCAAACCCATATATTATTAATTTATTAATAACCTCTCTGTCTACTTTGCCTCTGGGTGATTTGCATATTTTATTTACATTTTGGGTTTTTTCCATTCAATTTTTATTTTTTTCTTGGAAAGGAAAGAAGCTTTCTTTTCTCTCTTTTGAGAGACATTTGTTTTTTCAGTCTTTACAAGTTTACAGTTCCCTCTGTCACTTTTTTTTAAACAATTTTATTGTGAGAAATCTGTAGTTACCACAGACACATTTCTATACCCAGCTCAAATAATAGACTTGGCCACATATTTATCTACCAGGCTGGAATAATAGACTTGTGCTACAAGAGTTAACGGTAAGCAATTTTTTATTTATTAGAAGGCCATAAGTTATTGTCATCCAGTTATTGTCATTCAATTAATTTAACTGAAAATTTCTTTGGAGATTTCAAGTTCCTTATTTATTGAAGTAAATTAACAATCAAATTATATTGAAAACATAGTAGGTACAACAAATTGATAGCAAAGGGGGTAAACATTTTTATTTCTTGTTCCTTTTTATGTATTAAATGCTTTAAAATACTTAAATAGTATTACCTAGGTACTTGTGTTCATTTATGTTTTAACAAAATATAATACTCTGATCACAATGTCTTATACTATATGGCCCCATAAGACACATAGGTCTAAAAAGGAAAGAAAAAAAAAAGTGAACTATCACTAATCAGCTCACACTGTGAGAGAATAGGTACTTTTTGTACTATGTTGGCTGTAGGTAAGGGACTGTAAATTCTTTTATTTTTTTATTTATTATTTCTTTTTCCCTGTAAGAACATCAAAATTTGCAGAACTAATACCAGTTGAAATGATCAATAGGTTACAGTTCTCCGAAGGCACATTACATTGTTCATTATTTATACCTTCCATGATATCACCTAAACAAATTTTTAGCTACATAGGATAAAGAAGTACCTAATAAATCTGAAAACAGTACAAATATTCTATAAGAGATCCTACATGAGATCAAAAAGAGACTAATTGAGTAAGAACATAAAGGTAGTAGAGATGATCAATAAAATTAAATAAAATAAGTCTACTTGTTATAACACCTAGGAATTTTTCATGAGAAAATGTAAATAATCAAATGTTGATCATTTTTTATAACATATAATTTGACCTAATAATAACAAAAACAATATTAATCCTTCCTTTAACAAAACAAATACAAACAAAATAGTAACATTAAATAAAATGAGTCTTCTTGGAAAAAAATAAAAGAAAATAATACACATAATTCCAATAATAACATATCAGGTACTATTACAAAAATATCTATAAAAACAACATCAATAAATTTTCTTTCCCATTACCCATTATACTGTTTGGGTTCCATACATGTAGTGTAGGTAATGGGAAGTTTAAAAGTAAATTCGACTTGGGAAAATAATTGCACTTTTATTTCTTTTCAGGAATGGATATTTCCAAACTTATTACACTAATTGAGTCCCGCTCACCTATTTGGGATTCTTCGGACCCACTCCATGCGAATCGAGATGCAGTGAAGAAACTATGGGATGAAATTCAAGTTGAGATGAAAGTTGCAGGTGGGTACTTTTTTATTTTGGACACTTGGTACTTATCGAGTAAGGTAATTTTTGAATCTCTCTCGAATGGACCAAGCACTCTGTGAATACCTGTTCTGGCTCCGACCAATATTCAGTGGAGTCCAGTGCTCCAAGAGTGTATTCAGGTGGTCTGGGCTATGTAGATAATGGGCTGTTTCAGCTGGTCCATCTTTGTCAATTATGATGTTGTGTAATATACACATACACTTCACCATGGTCTCAACATTCTCTGGGGTACACTGTATCTCAGTTTTCAGGACCCGCCATTTGGCTACCAATATGCCAAATGCACACTCTACAACTCTTCGTACTGAAGAAAGTTTTTTATTGAAAGTCTCTTCATCTGGAGAGGCATTCTGGCGATTGTAGGGCCTCAGGAGGTAGGGTTTCAAAGGGTATCCTTGGTCCCCCAAGAGCACATGAGGGACAGCAAAAGTTGAGCCTGGTAGTGGCTTGTCAGGGGGCATGACCCCACCCTCAATCCTTCGATAGATGTCAGATACTTGAAACACCCCACCATCACTTGCCTTTCCATTTGCCCCAACTTCTATGCTTGTGAATCGGCAATTTTCATCTGCAATTGCTTGTAATATCAGGGAGAAGTGTTGCTTGTAATTGAAGAATTCAGAACCACTGTTGGCTGGTTTCTTAATCCTAACATGTTTCCCATCTATACAACCCACACAGTTAGGAAATTTCCATCGCCTAGCAAATCGAGCTTCATTCTCTCTAAGAATGTCTGTTGTCACAGGTGGCATGCGGACCTTCTGCATGGCAAGCAAGCGCGTTACCACTGAACCAACCGTGCCCCCTGACGCTTGTATTCATTTTAGCATGGTTCGTTTACTTATATTTTTTTTGGGGGTTGATGCTAGGCTATGGTCGGCTCTCCGTTGTAGACGCCTACGTTCCCACTTGTCGTGAGTTTCATTCGATTATTTTCCGAATAATGTCCTATAGGTAATGTAATCTAAATGAGAGTGTTCCCGTTTACCTACGCACGACACGATTTTTTTCCGAACTAGAAGTGCGAACGGGCCTTTAGACCACCACTATAGACACTTAGACACTTTAATGTATATTTTCTTGTTCAAAGCGTCCCCTTTTGAAAACCTTACCACACACCACTGCTGACGAAAGAAAGTTCGGACACGTTTTATAAAGGTTTAAAAGAAAATCGTCGTCTACATTTTCACAGTCTAGCGGGCACTGTCATCTAGGGGAGGGAAATCGCTGTCTAATTTACCCTGACAGCTTTAAACTTTAGAATAAACAACCTCCGTGCCCGCGTGGGCTTGCACTCCGGAGGTTCCGGGTTCGATTCCGATTGGGGTCGTAGTTTTTTCGGCTCTGTGCTTGGAGTTCGGGGTGCACTCAGCCTCGTGAAAACGATTGAGTAGCGACCAGTGGCGGCATTAGGTACCAATAATAATAATATAATAATAATAGTGCTTATTTATACTGCTCGCATAGGACTGAAAAGTCCCTTTACTCCAGCAGTAGGCTACTACTGGGTGGCATGTGAATTGGCATGAAAGTTGTCCATATGGCATCACATGTTTCTTTTACAATGCCACTGATGGTGTTGTGGGAAACTTTGAAGGAGAAGGCTAAGGACCGATAGGGTTGCCCAGTTGCTAGAAATCTAGAAAAGAGACAACTTAATGTCAATATAGAGAAGAAGAAAAAGGTGTGTTGATCATATTCTTTAAAACTTTAAATAAGGATACATAGACATAAAAAAAGACATTGTTGATTAACATTGTTTTATATTTTTCTTCTTTCAGATTGTGAGGTCCTCAAAAACAAGTGGAGAGGCCTTAGAGAGAATTTTCGGAAGGAGTTGGCAAGAGAGAGGACAGTCACTGGGCAGGGTGCGGGGGAGAACACCTCCAAGTGGAGATATTTTCAGTCTCTCACTTTCTTAAGAGGCAGGTATACCCCCAGGGCAGCATCAGGGAACTTTGTTCCCACCCCCACCTCTTCCCAGCCCCCTTCACAGATGTCAGCTACATCTTCCGAGTCTCTGCTACGGGCCCGAAGCCCCCCCCTATACACACCATCAACTTCCTCCCAGGTTCTTCCCACACCAAGAGCAAACATTGCTGCCCTGTTTGCAGAGAGTCCCCCGGATGAATCCCAAATGAGCCCCCATGGTGTTGACGAGGAGCTTGAGATTGCAGCCCTTGAACATGGGTATGCTTCTCAAGCTGGGCCATCCTCGTCGACAGGACAGAGGAGATCAGAGGAGACGATAGCGAGCAAAAGGAGGAAAGTAATGGAGAGCTTTATAGATATTCAAAGGGAAACCCTAGAGGCATTTAGAAAGGACAGGTCAGAGAAAGATGATCCTGATATGCAGTTTCTTCAGAGTTTGTGGCCCTCTCTGAAGGCTGTACCCGAGGGTAGGAAGTCTGCCGTGAAAATGAAATTGTTGGGAGTTCTGGCGGAAGATGAGGCACGGAGACAGGAAAATGAATAGGAAAACTTCCTATCCTTGGGTCAGAGTTTTCTTTTTTTGTCCTTTTCTTTCGGTTTTCCTCTGTTTTTTTTTTTTTTTTTTTTTTTTTTTTTTTATTATTGAAACATGGAAATTGATTGCTAAGGAGGCACTTATTAGGTATAGATTTTCGCAAAATCCTTTCTTATTGCACACCTAGACCATAAAAGGAATATTCCTACCAAATTTCAGCTTTCCTAGGTCTTGTGATTCTTGAGATAGAGCGATCAGTGTGGAACTATGAACTGTGAACTGTGAATGGATCTTGTTCTTATAATATAAGATATTAATGCTGTAATTTGCTGTCAGCTCGGATTGAGGGTTCGATCTCGGAATGGCTGGCTTTCTTCTATATCCTGTCCACCCTCTAATTTTCATGATGAGATCTCGGGTCGAAAATGAGTGGAAATATCCGTTTTAGAGTCCAAAAAAGTTCCTTTTTTTAATTGTTGATTTGTTATACCAATAGGTACGAGTGGCGTAGCGTGGTCTAAAGTCAAGTGTAAGGCGTGTAGGGCACTAATTCCCATCACCATGCACATTACTAAATAAGTCATGCAAAGGTGGAAATATATCCGTTTTAGTGTCCTCTGAGTCCAAAAAAGTTAATTTTTTTAATTGTTGATTTGTTATACCAATAGGTAATTAGGTACCTACTTTATTTTCTACTAACCACCGATGCCACCGGTGTGGAATCCGTAGATTTTGGAACTTTTCCCCTACACAAGAGGTGTTTTCAGTTGTTATTTTCGTCTCCGCCGTCCCAAATCTCACGTCCGTCTGTGCTCACTGAGCTGTTTCTGAGCAAAGTGACAGCCACCTCTTCTTCTTCTTCTTCTTCTTCTTCTTCTTCTTCTTCTTCTTCTTCTTCTTCTTTCTTCTTCTCCTTCTCCTCCTCCTCCTTCTTCTTCCTCCTCCTTCTCCTCCTCCTCCTCCTTCTTCTTCCTCCTCCTTCTCCTTCTTCTTCTTCCTTACCTTCTTCTCACTTCCATCCTTTCCTTTTCCTCCTTGGCACCTCCATCCTTCCTCCTCCTCTTCCTCCTCCTCCTCCTTCTTGTTCTTCTTCTCCTCCTCCTCCTTCTTCTTCGTCGTCTTATTCTCCTCCTCCTCCTCCTCCTCCTTGTCACCTCCATCTTTCCTCCTCCTCCTCCTCCTCCTTTTCATGTCCTTTGTAACAATCCTGTGTCCTTGGTAGGTATAGGTATTATCTTGATGTGCACTCATTAACCATGCTTGATTTGGTACGCTGTCCATAATTCCTCTTCACACCCTAAGGGTCATTTTTTCTTCTTTTTTTTTTCTCTCTCAAGATTTTTTGCGCTATCCGTAAAACGGCTAATGCCGATGCCGTCAGCTTGTTCTTGCCAAGAACCCGAATCTAGAACGGTCCGAGCCCACCTGGGGCGAATTTTATCCGAAACAGAAAAGATTCGTTCTCGGAACGAATTTGGAAGGTAAAACATCTGTCTTAGTGCTAGGTCGCGGGTTCGATTCCCGCCCAGAACGGATTTTAAACTAAACAGAAAAGATTCGTTCTCGGAACGAATTTGGAAGGTAAAGCATCTGTCTTAGTGCTAGGTCGCGGGTTCGATTCCCGCCCAGAACGGATTTTATCCAGAAAAGATTCGTTCTCGGAATGGCTGGCTATCCCGTCCTTCTTCACTCTTCGATTTCGGAGTGATAAGACCTCCGTTGTTACAGTTCCCTTTTGATATGTCTAATAATTCCATACTAAATAGTAAGAAGAAACTCCATTTTTGGGAAACAAGAAAAGAGACATTTATTTGAAACGGGTGAACGAAGACTGACCCCAAACTTCACAATTCTGGCCAGAATTTTCTCATTTGGTATATATCACCTTTATCAAACCTCTTTTTTATGAAAAGCTTGGTAAAGGGAGTGATTTCGGGGTGATAAGACCTCCGGTTTGTTACACTTCCGTTTATCAAACTTTTCTTTAACTTTTTATTATAAAGGGAATGAAGAGTTCCATCTTTGTCGTTCCTCAGCCGTTTAAATGACGTCATATAAAGAGTGGCGTTACCAGTCGGCTGTCCTCAGTTTAATTTTAATCTCAAGACAATCTACCATCTAAAATTTATTAAGACTGCCGTAAGTATATCAATTTTCCGTAAGGACCTTTGTATTTTTTTAGGGTTTGATAGAGGGGACTCTAACATCGGTGGTCTAATGGTCTTATCATCTCGAAGAGAGGAGTAGAATAGAATATATACTTTGTCCTGACCGAATTCGGGCTTTCGTGGTCTGTCCGGGACCAGACCTATATTTGGGCTTCCTCTTCGGGGAAGAAAGTAGGACAGGATTCGATTCCCGGCGGGGCCGAAGTTTTTTTCGGCTCTGTGCTTGGAGTTCGGGGTGCATCTGGTCCACATGTCTTCGCCAAAGTCTACCATCATCCAATAGAATCCAGTAGTGAACTGCGCCTTCCTTCCTCTTGACATTGCCAAACTTCCACTTGGATTCCCGAGTATAATTTCTTACTTGTACTCTATCGCCTTCATGAAAACTTCTTGACACTTTATAGCTTTTATTCTCAGGAACAAGTGAAACTGCCGGCTTCATGAGGATATCCAACCTGGTCCTAACATCTCGCCCCAGCATCAACATGTACGGACTCATCCCCTCAGCATTAGGAACTTTTCTAAGCTGCATGAGAAGTCTTGATATTTTCAGATTTATATCTCCTGGTTCGTCGGCCATACAGTGTAGATGGTTCTTGATTGTTTGCACTGATCTTTCCGCCTGGCCGTTTGATGCAGGATGGAACGCAGGAGACAACTTGTGTATGACACCATTACTATTAAGAAAGTTTTTGAATACATGAGACGTAAATTGGGGTCCGTTGTCAGAAACTAGAACCAGACAGATGCCAAAATTAGTAAATAATCGTCTAAGTTCTTTAATGCAAAAATCAGTAGTCGTTGTCTTTGTAGGTATTACCTCAACCCATTTGGAAAAGGTGTCGACAATAATGAAATAAAATAGTCCATTTACAGGTCCAGCAAAGTCAATGTGAACTCGTTGCCATGGTTCCCGTGTAGGTTCCCAGGGATGACTTTGAACTTTGGGTGGATTGTTTTGTTTCTCACAGCAGTACTTGCACTTTCTTACCATCTCCTCAATATCTCTATCCATGTTTTGCCAATAGCAATAACTCCGGCCCAAAGCCTTCATCTTTACCATACCCAAGTGTCCAGTATGTAGTTCTTGTAAGATATTAGATCTCAATGTCGCTGGTATCATTACTCTGGTACCCTTGAGTAGACAACCATCTTGTAATGTGATTTCTGTGTTCTCGTATCCCAGAGATTTCAAACATTTTCCCGTTTCCAGGGCATCCAGTATAACACTCAGATTGGGGTCTACTTTTGTTTCTTGTTTGATCGTTTGGTGAGTGATCGTATTCAGTGTCCCAATCTGGTTAGCTTGAAATCTGTAAATCTGATCTGGAACATGTACATCTGGAGGTTCCTGAGGGAAACGAGAAAGATAATCAGCATTACCGTGTTCACTTGTTCTTTTGTACTCAATTGTATAATCGAAACCAGATAAGAAAAGTGCGTAATGTAACATACGAGTAGCTGAGAGTGCAGGCAAAGATTTGTAAGGGTTGAAAATAGTAGTCAAAGGTTTGTTGTCCGTGATAAGAATGAATTTTCTTCCGTACACGTATTGGAAAAACTTTTTGATTCCCCAATAGATTGCAGTTGCTTCTTTATCTATCTGACTGTAATTTTTCTCACAAATTGTAAGGGCTCTTGATGCAAAAGCTATAGGTCTATCAGACCCGTCAGGATACCTGTGTGATAAGACCGCTCCTAGTCCAATAGGGGAAGCGTCTGTTGCTAAGGTGACAGGCAAGTCCGGGTTATAATGTACCAACACATTCTCGAGGTATGATGTTGCGAAAGCTAAAACAAGAAGATGTGAAGGAACTACTGATAATCTGATAGAACATGGAACTACTTTTGACGGTCCCCTGGGCGGCTGTTTCTGTGAGGTATGATATGATGTGAATGCTAAAACAAGAAGACGTGGACCTACCAATGATCTGATTCATCTGATGGAATTACTTTTGATGCTCGCCCGAAAATTAGAATAGAGAGAAACAATGAAAATTTGTTTACGGACTGCCAAAGTTTGGGTTGCCGAAACGACAGGTACCCTGTTTTAATTTGCTTATACTGCCAGAATGAGATTGAAAAGTCTCTCTACTCCCTTAGTCTAAACAAGGCTTTGTGTATTTGGTAGAGAGAGAGAAAAAAATAGTTAGCTTTTGGAAGGTTGCGTACCTGTTTTGGCAGCACTAGGTTGCGGGCTCGATTCCCGCTTTAAGGCGATCCTATATCCTATATAGATAAGGTTCGTTTTCGGAACCTTTTTTAGCTTTCTATCCTGTTCTTCTTCTCTCTTCGCTTTCGGGACGATAAGACCTCCGTTGGAACAGTTTCCTCTATCAAACATATTGGTTCCTGTATGGACCTTGGTCCTGCTTTTAAGCTGTAAATATTGCGTTATTGCGTATCTATTCCCAGATTCCCACTTTTGTGATCGAAACACCTATCGAATATCATTAAATAAAAAAAAAAAAAAAAAAAAAAAAAACCAAAAAAAAAAAAAC
>NW_007377747.1:105880-140877 GCF_000475195.1 Diaphorina citri
TTTTATTTTTATTTTTTTTTTCTTTGATTTATTACCTTTTTTTTTTCTTTTTTTTCTTCTCCTACCACTCCCTTTCCTTGTCTTTAATCCACTCCTTTATTGACATTATTTCATCGCCACTTTACTACCTGGCTGCCTGATCAACTATTAATCGTTCTCACAATGACCTGCTTCTGAATTCAACACACCCCCGCCGTCTACAATCAGCGATCATCAAGACTCTATGTTCATCAAGCCCCAGCTGAAGTGGATATTGTGCAGTTACATGTGACCGCTATACAAAAACCTGTTCATCATCATCATAAAGTGATAAAAAAAATGTAATGAAATGAAAAATAATCTTTTTTCCTTCCGTCCTTCGATAATCTTATCAACTAAATGACTATGGAATATGGAAATAAAACTAAGAACTAAGCAAATTCTTTGATAAAGTAAGTAGATTTCTTAATTTTTACTCGTTAAAGATTTTAAGCAATATATGTAGTACAAATCTATCAAAGCAGTCAGGATGAAAAAGACCTTACCATTTGTAGTTTAGAAAATCTAAATAACACTTCTCCCTGAAGCACTGAAATTAAGCACTCTTGAGCATGGTGTGTAACTGAATGGGTGATTGACAAGGCACACATTAGCTGCTATTTCTTGTTAGTGCTTAGTCATGGGTTTGATTCCCACCTGGGCAAACACCCCAAACAACAGGTAAAGTTTGTTCTCAGACCAATTGGCTTTTTTCTTATCCTATACCTCCTCCAGTGGCGTAGCGTCCATGTAGGGCGTGTATGGCTGCCATACACCCAAAATTTACTCAAATACCTTAAAATATTGACTTTAAATATTTATGAAAAAGCATGTGCATGACTTATGTAGTAATGTGCATGGTGATGGAAATTAGTGCTCTACACGCCTTACACTTGACTTTAGACCATGCTACGCCACTGACCTCCTCTCTTAGATTTGAGATGATAAAACCCTGGCAGTTACAGTTCCCTCTGCTAAGGTTTTATCATCCCAAGGGGGGGGTGAAAGACTACTTGCTTCCATGGACTCAACTCCATAAGTGCCCCCTGGGCCGTTTTGATGCTGTAAAATGAGCGGTGTTAAGATATCATGCATCCTAACAAGAAAGACATCTCCATCGTTATCAATTCTACAGTGGAATGCTGGTGGTTTGACAATGGTGAGAACTGAGCTGGAACAGTTTTATATTCCCTTAACTCTCCCATGAACCAAGCACACCTAAATTCATGTCCAGTCTGGGAAGCTAGCAGTTCAATTGTTGAAAAATATTGGGATGCACATAGGAAAATGGCCTAATGGTCAATGTCCTGGCATTTGTAAACAACAACAACAGTTTCCTCTATCAAGCCTAATGATAGAAGTTAGTATTCCTGTCTTTATAAGGTCATAAAAGGGTCTTCTCTCTCTGACATGACTGGCAGTTACAGTTCCCTCTCTCAAAACTCTTAAAAAAAAAAGAAAATAAAAAAGAAATTCTAATTCTTCAATTTCAGAAATCTTCGGGCGTCGTCGGCCACGCTCGGAACCCGTTCACACGATCCCCAGTCCCTATTCTAGTGAACGACGAGTTTATCTATGAGCCCGGCCAAGATGTTAGACTGTGTTCCGTGTATACGGGGCCTGAAGAACAAGCTTTCGCGTCTAGCCAAGGACTTAGCTTGGTTTCAGGTAGGTTGACAAAAAAACTTTATACATCTTAAGGTGTGCCCAAACATAGTCGACCGGCCGTCGATCGACATATGTTGTCAAGGCAGTGTGGAAGCGTCTGTCGACATCGATGAATGGCCGGTCGACTATGTGTGGAGAGTGTGGACATACCTTAAGTTTTCTTCATATGCTTTTATCTAGGTTTGTATCTTTAGATTCTTTGGTTTAAGTAGGGAACTTTTTACTAGATGGGTATGTTTTTCCCCCCTCAATTAAACACTTTTATTATAATATACATGTTTTACTTTAAACAAGGAGTACACCAGCTTAGTCTCGCTGCGCTGGGGGACTTTAAACTGGGAGTATACCAGCCTGAATTCTCTTTGCTAAAGAAATAGCAAAGGTTGAGTGCGAATGGGATCCACTCGTAAAATTTGCAACCAAAACCAAATGTCAGTCCAAAGCAATTACCCTAAGGCTGATTGAGAGGATGACGAAAAACGCCGACCCCGTCTGTACACGGGAAAAGGCAAAGAAGAAGAAGAAGAATAAGATTTTTATTATAATATTTTCAACAATAAAAAAAACTTCTTTAAACAAATCAATCAATTGTACATATCAATTTTACATCAGATATTTTACTGTAATTAGATATAGATATTAATATATAATTGTGTTTCTAATTGTATTATGTATAAACATTGTTAACATACTATCATGTATTTGGACAATAAAAATAATTGAATTGAATTGAATCAAAACTTCTTTAAACAAATCAATCAAAACTTCCTTGAACAAATGTCCCTTGAATACTTTCGACCGTTGTTCTCCCTTTTTCAGAGGTCGATTCCAAAAGCTGGACTCGGGACGAGATCTGTAGGTTCGCTTTGGAAAATCAACTGGGGGGCTACCCGGTGAGCAGCAAGCTAAGGGACTGGCTCATATCCCGACAGAGGTAAGAAAATCCTGGATTGGTTATTATGTATGATTGCACCGAGGAGGAATTAACCTGCCTCGGTGGTGTAGTGGTCAAGACGCACAGTGGGGCAGAATGCAGATTAGCTGGAATTAATTCAATAATTAAAGGTCCGGTTCGAGTATATTCTATTCTATATGCTATTCTATTCTATTCTATCCAAATACTATTCTGTTCTATTGTCTATTCTATTCTATATTCCATGGTCTATTCTATTCTATATTCCATTGTCTATTCTATTCTATCCAAATACTATTCTGTTCTATTGTCTATTCTATTCTATATTCCATGGTCTATTCTATTCTATATTCCATGGTATATTCTATTCTATATTCTATTATTCTATTCTATATTCCATTGTCTATTCCAGTGGTTCTCAAACTTTTTTTGGCCGCGGAGCACCAAGCAACTGCTGTAAACTCTACAGAGCACCCCCCCCAACCCTTTAGGAATTTTTAAAAATAGAGAAAAAATAATGGAAAACACACTTGATGTTATAGTAAAATTTAAAAAATGTTGGAATTTATTTTAAATTTTCCATTTTTTCTAAAAAAACTAATTTTTGAGTTTTTAAAAATTTTTTTTTTTTTTTTTTTTTAAGAGGTTTGATAGAAGGAGGGAACTGTAACTGTCAAGGCCCCATTATCCGGAAAGTAAAGAGAGAAAAATAGGAGAAAGCTATCCGTTCCGAGAACGAACCTTCTCTGTTCGGGATAAAATTTGCCCCTGGTGGGAGTCGAACTTACGACCTATACAAGAGGGTTTTTTTTTTAAATCCTGATCATCGAACTCAGGACTTTTTGTATGTCCAGCAACTGTGTTACCACTGGACTAACCATGCCCTGTTTCCCAGGTGTTTCAACCCATGGGTTGGGACGCGTTCGGCCTCCCCGCAGAGAACGCAGCCCACCAACACGGCATCGACCCCAGGGAGTGGACAGTTGGCAACATTGCAACCATGAAATCCCAACTGCAAGGCTTCGGATGCAAGTTCAATTGGGAGAGCGAGTTGGCTACGTGCGATCCGAAGTATTATAAATGGACGCAGGCATTGTTCTTGGACCTGTACCACGCAGGCCTTGTGTATCGGAAAGAGGTAAATGGGTTAAATACCAAGATATTTATCATACATACATACATATCCTAAGTCGTTCTGTTTGGTGGAACAGGTCGACTATTCACAAAACCTCCCCACCAAGTTCTATCATTAAATTTTTGTTGGTTTTCAATGAGACTGGGATTTTGATTTCTTTTGATGATATCTTTGTTGATTTGATCACTCTTTTTTTTAACACATTGGACGCCAGCCTTTTTTTTTTTTTTTTTGAGTCTGCTGACTGGTACCAGACTAGCCATAGCCTGGTACCAGAGGAAACTATTCCTCATAAGAAATACATACATTGAAATGTGCACCTGATAAGTGTCGCAACGTACAGAACTGCAACACTCTCCCGTGACCCTTATAAGGGTCACATATACCTGACTTCAAATGATAGTGTGACCCTTATAAGGGCCACATGTACCAGACTTCAAATGATAGTGTGACCCTTATAACCCGAACTAAAATCACAGAGCTGAATAAAAACTTTGACCCCGGCGGGATTCGAACCCGGGACCTCCGGAGTGCAAGCCGTGTGTGATACCCACTCGGCCACGCAGGCTACTAATGTCTACGAAGTATCCGAGTCGGGATAAAACCAAAGACTTGTAAGTATCCATTGCTAAAAATAACTTAAGTAAAATAGTAAACTAAATAGGGGGATTGAGGCGAAAGGGGGATTGAGGTGAAAGCCGGCAGGTGCCCCCTTTCAATCGCCCACCAGGGGTGGATGGAGGGACTACTTAAAAAAAAAGTAAACTAAATAACTAATATAGAATAGTAAAATAGTAAACTAAATAACTACCTAATAGCTTCAAATCTCCTTCATCAACTCCAAATGCAAACGTACTGTACAACTCAATCGCTTCCTCTCCCATGAGGTAAAGTAACACAGAGATCTGCGTCTTCTCTGACTTCTTGAATCCTTCTGTAGCATTGTTATAAATCTCGAATCTTTGCTTGAACTTTTTCCAATTATTCGCCACATCCCCCTCATATGCCATCTCAGATATACATTTCCATTGATTCTCCGACATCTCGGATCAATTAATAACAGGGGAAATAGCCAAAAGATACACCTGACACCATGTTTGATTCGAGAAAGAACACAAATGGTGGTGACTGTAATATTGAACTTTATTAAATGAAACTGAACTGACATCAAATATCTAACATTAAGATGGCCAAAATACAGATGGCAGTCAGCTCCCATGGCGTAGTGGTCACTGCGCTCGCCTTGCACGCGGGAGACCCGGGTTCGATTCCCGGCGGGGTCAAGTTGGCGTAGTGGTCACTGCACTCGCCTTGCACGCGGGAGACCCGGGTTCGATTCCCGGCGGGGTCAAGAAATTTGTATCTGCAAAGGATTGATTCCGTGACTGGCTATTGCGTGGGGCCCACTCAGCCTCGTGAGGAAAATGAGTAGCTATGACATGTAAATGCGCATAGCGACCGGTGCCAGTCCAAATGTTGTATGAACAATGGCCCACTCAGCCTCGTGAGGAAAATGAGTAGCTATGACATAGAAATAAATGCGCATAGCGACCGGTGCCAGCAGCATGGTAGGTAAACATTGGATTTTAGGATTATTGAGATATTGGGAAAATCCTACAATGCTGCAGTGAGCACCAAAGTTGTGACAAAAATACATGGGATTTTAGGATTATTGAGATATTGGGAAAATCCTACAATGCTGCAGTGAGCACCAAAGTTGTGATATAATAACACAAATAAACTGCATTTACATTACAAAATACAGATGGCAGAATCAAGCCAATATATGTACAAGAATGTGCTTCTGTCGTGACGACTGTATGGATTCTGCCGTGGAATTCTGTCTCAAATGGTGCTACCTGGAGGGTGGCGACTGTGCCCACACTCGCTTTTCGTGTTGTGCTTCATTTATGTTTTACTTGTGTATTGTTTATAGGGGCTTTTGTCGGCTTTGGCATCTTGATCTCAAACTCTATAGCTGAGGAGCATCACTTTCACTCACTCCGATGACATATTGTTCAGGAGTGTCCCCTCAGATCCTACACTAGCGTCAAAAATGACTTCTACAAGGGCAGTGACAGTGCTATCTCATACATAGAGAATCTCGATATCCGACTCTGATTTACTGTTCTTTTGATCTTTTCAATACTGTTTTTCTTTTTCCATTGTTCATGTTCAACTTTCTTATATGATGTTAAAATATACGTTCACACGATTAATAATAATACTACGATGACGTATTAGGGATAAGTGAATCTCATGCCGACCAGACTGCCTGCCTCCAAAGAACTCTATGTTGTGTCAACTCCTCCCTATGTGTTGCATAGTCTCTTCATCTCGTTGATTCAGCAGCTACGTGGTCTCCCTGATCATATATAAATAATTAAAAAATTACATAATAACTACCACAACAATTTTACCCCCTTTAGCAAAGCACGAAATACATATTTTTGTATGTGTGTATGTTTTATGGAGCTTACCGTGGAAATGTTGAACTAGGAATGAAACTGATCCTGGATATAACTTGGCCACACGATCATAACATTAGGACAACATTGGCTATACTGACATTGGGAATATTTAGACACAACAGTATGTATTTTCTATGAATAAGGATACATAAAAAAAAANTTTTTTTTCTTTCCCCAGGAATTCTCAACTGGCAGATTAAGCTGTGGATTCTGATCAAGGACTATCTGAAATTTTCCCGCGACCCGAGCCTCGTCAAGAATCCTCTGAGCCAAGAACAGCTAGCAGCGGCTGAAAGCAAACTGGCCGAGGCTCGAAACAAAACAGTGAAGGCCGTCAGCTACTCGTATGCGAGGAATCAACAGCTCAATGCGGCTATATGTCGACTACAGTCGTACACGGCGACGTTACGGGTGAGTGGTCAAGGGTTCGATTCAGTTTTTAGTCATTTTTTTTAGAATAATTTGAATGGCTAAGAGGCAAAGTGGACCAAGTCCAAAAAAGAGCGTTTTGAGATAAATGGAGTCAAAGATTAGAACTAGTTGAAGTTTAAATGGAGTTTTTTGTTTTTGCTCTCATTTCAATACAACACTTAAGTGAAGTTCGCAACCAATATAAAAAGTAGATCTTTTCGCACTCTTTCCACTCTCCTCGCACTCAAAAAGACGATTTTTGGACTTAGTCCGCTCTGCCTTTTACCCATTCATAAGGGTTGTCTTTTTTATAATAATTTTAGGGATACCTACCTAGTCAATTTTTTTTATAATATTTTTTGAAAGTTTAGTACAAAGAGAGAGAGAGAGAGAGACTTTTCATTCTTCTTCCCTTTGTTTATTCTTTTCCTTTTTCTATCCTTCCTCAATTTCATCTTTTCCTCCTTATTTCTATCCTTTCTTTCTTTCCCCAAATCAAAGAGAGAAGGAAGACAGGGTAGGAGAAAGCCAGCCGTTCCGTGAACATTATCCGTTCAGAATAAAATCCGCATCGAGCGGATTCGATGCGGCCAAGCGCTTACGAGGGAAGGGGCCCCTAAGTGAGACACTTAAGTAGAATGTAGGTACTAACCTAGGCAAATAGGTTAGTAGTTACCTACTGCACCTACCTCGGGGATGTAGCGGTCAAGTAGATAGCTTAGTAATCCAGAGAGCGTGGGTTCAATACCAGCCGACTTGTAGAATTTTATTCTCAACATTTTTTGAGAATTTTACCAAGCTTACTTCTTCCGCCACAGTAAATAGGTCTGTACCTACTTACAATGCCTAGGTATAATATATCCATCAGAAAGTAAGCACATACCTTGCTACTAGGTATAGGTACCTACAAGCTAATGAAAGTTGCTCATATTCTATAAAAGGCATTTTTGAACTTTACATAAGTAATACATCTTCACTGTAGAAAGTTCTTTTAAGCTCTTAGCCCTAATAAAGTACATACCATGGCACCACTAACATAAGTAGGTATCACTCCACTCACTAAATTTTTGAAAAATTGAAAATCCTTGGAGCACGTTACTTACAACAAACAAACTACCTGTTTTGCTTTTTAGTCCACCATTACCTTTTTTGGAGTGTTCGCAATTTGTATTTGTTTATAAATGTGCGCAATTAACATGTCACCTCTGACATGTTCCTGAACAAGTTGTTCGCAAGTAAACTCTGCGTGTGTGATGTTGGTCTGGTTATCCTTAGCAAGAGCAGAATCAGGGTCACAGAGATAATAGGTATACACCAAGCAAAAGATTTGGGACTGTTTGGATATCTAGGTATTCTTTTTACAGGGTGGTCCAGAGTTACCTGACGGTTTTGCTTAGGTATACACCAAGCAAAAGATTTGGGACTGTTTGGATATCTAGGTATTCTTTTTACAGGGTGGTCCAGAGTTACCTGACGGTTTTGATTTGCTCATAACTTTGTTACAACTCGATTTTTCGGTTAGCGTTGTTTTCTACACCTGGTCACCATCACAAACAAAATACCCCCCAAAAAATTACCTCATTTTGTTATCTTTCATTTAAAATAAATATCACTCTTTTTTTATCTTGAAAATTGAACGTGTAGCATCATTTTAAAACCCGTCAGGTAACTCTGGACCACCCTGTATTTAAGTAGCCAGCCTAGTCATGTAGCTTGGAGGGTAGCGCATCTACCTTGTAAGCGCTAGGTCGCGGGTTCGATTCCAGCCCGGGGCTGATTTTATCCCGAACGGATAAGGTTCGTTCTCGGAAGGGCTGGCTTTTTCCTATCCTATCTTCCTTCTCTCTTTGCTTTCGGGATGATAAGACCTTAACAGTTACCGTTCCCTCTATTAAACCTCTTGAAAAAAAAAAAAAAAAAAAATCTACTTAAAGGTAAGTAATATCTGGTATCTAGCCATTCGAGGAGACGTGATACCTACTCTTTCTTTTTAAGTTTTTTGGTACAAGCTAAAAGCTCATGTCGTTTTAAAGATACTGTCTAACTGTCTTATTTTCTAGTTGGCTCTTTTTAAAATGGAAAACAATTGAAAAAGTACCAAACCAAAGCAAAATTGTTCCAAAATGTTTGTATGTGAGTGTACAGGAGCAGATAGTGAAGATACATATACTAAGTCAACTATAAATCAATTTAGTGGAAGTCTGTAGTCTGATCCTATACCATGCCATGCCTTGATGATGTAAGGCTGGATCGTATGAGTCATGACATGCAAGGCTGAAGTCACACATGATCAGATTTCTTGTCCCCTGATGTTGAGAGACTAGAAATATGATCATTGATTTCAATATAAAGCTTGTTTTTTTTTTTAAGTTTGATACGTGAGTATCTGAGTAAATGGGAGAAGAAGGGCAGGGTAGAAGAAAGCCAGCTGTTTTGAGAACAAACCTTAACCATTTATGATAAAGTCTGACCAGGTGGGAATTAACCCATGACCTAGGGCTTATAAGGCAGGCACTAGGTACCTTAAAAAATAATAAAAAAAAAAAAAAAAGAGAGAGACTGAGTGAGAGACTTGAGAGAGATAGAGAGAAGAGAGAGTGAGTGATAAACGAGAGAAAGAAGTGCGTGAGTGAGAGAGAGAGAGAGATGGAGAAGAGGACGAGGAGGTGATAGGGAGAGAGATATAGATGCAGGGAAAGACAGAATAATGGGTTTAACAGAAAAACTGTCCAAACCTTCAAATTTTGAGTGACTTCCAGTTGATTTCTGGAATAGGCCTCAGGGACTCACACTAAAAAACTGATGAGAGGCTTTGTTTTCACACAGATATCTAAATGAAACAGGTTATCCTCTAATTCACACAGTTAAACCTTGCTCCTTGCTCCTCTCCCTCACTTTCCACCACAGTTGAGTTTGAACAAAAATAATCAATCATCCCCTTAGTGAAACCCTCGTAAAATGATCTCTGACTTCCATAGGGATTCCTAGGATACATAAAGATCCTAGGATACATAAATCTGTAATACCACTTGATTTAAACAGAGAATCAACATGAATGGCCATGTATGTAAGTCAGTAGTTGCACAAAGAAATTATTAAAATAATAATAACTTGATCTACTTAATTTGAAGAAGTTTAGGTTCTTTAATAAAAAAAGTATAAAGAAGAAATGTTTACCTGTAGGTGTAGATTTGATGACATCATATCCATCAGGCACAAACTCTCCCAGTGTTGGAAAGATCACTGCCAAGTCTGTGATAGGTGCATCATTGTGATTAGACTTGTAGTGGCTATGTTCCGATGTCTCTTCTTCCCACTCTGCTTGGTCATCGGGTAATCCACACACGACAAAATAGTCGGCAACTCTCCTGTCATCCATTTTTGATTGTATCATGTAAACTGCAAGTTCATTGCTTACAAATAAGTTATTTTCTTATGAAGACTTTTTCACAGTCTGAGTGATATTACATTTATCCATCAAAGTCATTCTTTACTTACTTAAGTGGTAAAATAAATATTTAAAAATATAGACCTACCAATGCATAAACATTTTTACTTTGAGATAACTACCTATGTGGCTTATTGTGGCTACTCAAGTCCTGGTAGTACAGAACTATGGTTTGAATCCTAAAGGTGGATTTTCACCAACGCGATTTTTGCCGCGCGACAGGGTCGTGCGACAAAAATTGCATAGTGGAAACGTGTTGCGTGACACGAAAAAAAGTTGTGCGACCATGCAACTTCTATCCGATGAAAGTCGGTCCGGATCAAAGGAATGTCACGTAGCAATGCCAGTGGAAACGTGTTGTGCGACTCTTCATTTTAGTTTGTTTTTTATTATGAGTGGGAGTGCTTTAATTTTAATAAAATTTTATTTTTTTTTTTATAATTTTATCCCCCTATATCACGTTGAATACACAGCTTTAAAAAAAAAAAAATAAAATATTTTTTAATTGCAAGTGAAAACAGGTCACATCGCACGACAAATGTCACGTGATTTTGTCAGGGAGTGCTTTAATTTTTAACAGGTCACGTCGTGCGACAAATGTTGCAAGTGAAAACAGGTCACATTGCGCGACAGAGGTCGCGTTGGTGAAAATCCACCTTTAGACTGACATGAAAAATTATTGAATCAGAGGAATGCCATCTGTGATACCTATTACTTATAATCTTATAAACATAAGTCGGTGCAATAGTCCTACATAGTGGACTCCTCACACAGGAATTTCATCAGAAAAGAACCCAATTTCAATGTAGGCAGTGTAACAGATTTACAGTCTTGAGACCTTGAGTTGATGTTGTTGGACTATTTTAGGGTCTTTTTCATTCATCTATATTTGCAGACTTCACACAGAAGTCCAATGTGCACTTCCACTTAAAACTGTAGACTTAGTGGTTATTTGATGTCCAATGTGCACTTCCACTTAAAACTGTAGACTTAGTGGTTATTTTGATCACCTATTTTGCTTTTTACAACTGACCAAAATTCACTGTGTATGGGGCCTTACTTTAACAACTTCTAAAACATAAAGAACACAAATTGCATTCCTCTGACCATTTTTAATATTGCTTGTCAGATTTAAACAACAGTCTTCTTGGCTATTATTCCAATGCTTTGGCAACTGCACTAATTAAGACAATTAAATGTAAGTTGATTAGAGCAATAGTAATATGTCAAAAAGGTTGACAACACTCGGGTAATCACAGAATGAGCGGCAATAATACCTAGTAACTATGTACAACTTGGTTAAATGGATTTTATTAACGACCTAGGTTTAATTCAGAAGGTTAGTCAATTATTCAACTGTGCAGGTAAGAATTACCTTGAATTTTTAACACACTTTACTTGCACTACTAAAGCAGTTGTAGGTATGGGATTATCACGTTTCTAGGGGTGTAAAAATTTAATGTACACACAATAGAGTAAAATATGTAGAATTAAAGAGAAAGTTTAAAAAAAAAACACCAGACACTTCTTATTCAACACCGAAAACTCATATCTGCAAAGAAAATTGATGAAAACTGGAATAAAATAAAAGCAAATCCCAAGCAGAAAGCAAATAAGAACAAATAAGCAAAACCCCGAACGAAAAAAAAATAATAGAGGAAGAAATGTGGAAGGGGATTAAGGGGAAGAATGTAAGGCTTCTAGACAAAAGATGATCCTCTCACAGGTATACCCGCTGTTGCCAGGTATCCAATTTATGCTCGAAGTTACAGGGCCGATTTTATAGATTTTGTTCCCAACTTTTTTTTAGCCTTTTCTGGGAAAATTTGTTTTTGAAAATCAAGCTGTTGGCGAGTGAGGACTAAGGTCACTGAGGTCATAATCAGAGGCGGTCCCAGAGGGATCAACTTTGAAATCCTAAACAAGAACCCAAAACTTTTAACAGTTTTAACACACCACAAGAAAAAACTTGAAAAATACAGTAGGTATACTTACTTTGGTAAAAGTTTGAGGTTGATCCAAGGATAAATTAGGGTCAGAGGGTCACAGCTATATCATTTTTCCAAGTACCTAAATGTCCGCCACGTTATTTCTCTTATAGGGGAAGCACCAAAAATACCTAATTAAAGCGGCATGAAAAGTGATTTGGACTTTTGGAATACCTAGGTAAGTCACTTTTACGATTCAGCTAGAAATTCGGATCCGAAATTGATATTTTAATTTTCGACCTTGACTATCAAAAATAGCTTTGGCTTCAGACTTTGAAATGTTTCATCTGGGTCCAAATTTCGAATTAAAAGTGACCTACTCAAATCACCTTTCAGAATGCTTTAATGGAGCAGTTGCAAATGGGTAAAAATTATTATAAAATGTCGATTCTTACGTGAAAAGTAGTGAAAATCCAAATCTGAGGTCAAAATGCGCAGAAACGCATGCGCACAAGCACAATACATTAATGTGTTGCCTGCGAGGGGACACATATGATGTGACCTCATCGCCTATGGGAACGTATGCCGTGTTTGAACGAGTTGAATGATTCACTACACCTTCTCCCCTCTTGCCTCTTACTAGATGATGATGCAAGAAAGAGAACTGAAGAGGGGGAGGGGTATAGTGGTATACCCGTATGCCGAGAGTTTCCGAACGAAAACCCGAATATCATCAACTCGCTTGCCTACTCGACTCTCGAGTGAGAAATCGGCATGGTGTAATTTCCAGGAATAAATATTCAACTCGATTAATTTCCACTTGAGTTACAACGCGAGTTGGAAAATAATCGAGTTGAAAAATCTCACTTGAGTCCCATCACTAACATAAAGAACACAAATTGCATTCCTCTGCTTGCCTACTCGACTCTCGAGTGAGAAATTGGCATGGTGTAATTTCCAGGAATAAATATTCAACTCGATTAATTTCCACTCGAGTTACAACGCGAGTTGGAAAATAATCGAGTTGAAAAATCTCACTTGAGTCCCATCACTAACATAAAGAACACAAATTGCATTCCTCTGACCATTTTTAGTATTGCTTGTCAGATTTAAACAACAGTCCTCTTGGTTATTATTCCAATGCTTTGGCAACTGCACTAATTAAGACAATTAAATGTAAGTTGATTAGAGCAATAGCAATATGTCAAAAAGGTTGACAACACTCGGGTAATCACAGAATGAGCGGCAATAATACCTAGTAACTATGTACAACTTGGTTAAATGGATATTATTATTATTATTATTTTAAATGAGACTGCTTTTGGAGACCGAAGGAAAGGTGGAAAGATTGTGTGAATCAAGACCTGGGTGAGAACAAATTATCAGGAAATGTGTTACACAAGAGTACAAATTTAAATAGGAAAAGGCTAGGAAGAAGAAGATTAACTTACCATTTACCTCATTCATTAGGTTCTCCCTAGGTATACCTATACTTATGGCTGACTCTTGAAGCACTGAAAAAAATTGGCAAAGTACTTTCAGTAGGTAACTATCAATGACCAAAAGTTAAAAGGATTTATTCATTTTAAAACCATTTGTATTTTTATCATTTACCTCATTCATTAGGTTCTCCCTAGGTATACCTATCCTATACTTATGGCTGACTCTTGAAGCACTGATAAAAATTGGCAAAGTACTTTCAGTAGGTACTCTTACTATCAATGACCAAAAGTTAAAAGGATTTATTCATTTTAAAACCATTTGTATTTTTATATTCTGAACATAAATTCAATTTTAAAACTTTTTTCTATGAATAATTTTTTATACTAATATACTCTGGTTTATTTTTTATTTCATTGTCTTGGCAGGTATTCTCAAGGGTCCCCGCGTCAACATTCTCAACGAAGACTGCACGGATGACACGAACGTCCTCCTCGCCAACACACTCCAAAACGAACTCATCGCGTACTCCAACCTGCCCCTGAACTCCAAACACGTCACGCGAACCTTCCTCGAGGCGGAGAACGGTTCGGGTGAACTCGGGTATCCTCGCTCCCGCCCGATGTCGAATCGGCAAGCTTCGAGTATGGAGAGTTTGACGACGGAAGACTCGAGTAGTTTCCTTACCCCTCCGTTCAGTTCGAGCCCGGTAGGGGAGGGCCAGGGCTTTCATTCCCGGTTCCTGTTGACTGCTGGCGCAGGTGAGTTGAGTAGAAGGTATAGAATAGAATAGAATATACCCTGTTTGTACTGACGAAATGAGACTGAAAAGTCCCTTTACTCCCGCAGTCTAAAGATAGGTATAGTAAGAAAAACAAAGCTCTAGGAGGAGGGGGAGGGGAAGCTATGGGGACTCTCCAATACCCACAATTTATGTATGTATTCCCTTCCGCTAGAAAAATAAAATATCATGTTACTGAAATCTATAAAATACATGAGACCTTGTTTAGGCTGCCGTGTGAGGGGACTTTTTAGTCTCATTTGAGCAGGATAAACAAGGTATATTCTATACGGTATTTACTGATAGATTCTGACGTGACACTGCTCATGAGGCTGAGTGCACCTCGAACTGCACCGACGGGCATCGAACCCGGGACCTCCGGCGTGCAAGCCTGGTGTGATACCCGCTCGGTCTCGGAGTCAGCTATTCACGGGTATTTTATTTATTCTATTTTTGTTTGTAGGTAATATCATTAATATAGAATAGAATAGAATAGAATAGAATAGAATAGAATAGAATAGAATAGAATAGAATAGAATAGAATAGAATAGAATATACCCTGCTTGTACTGCCGAAATGAGACTGAAAAGTCCCTTTACTCCCGCAGTCTAAAGATAGGTATAGTAAGAAAAACAAAGCTCTAGGAGGAGGGGGAGGGGAATGTAAAAATTTTATGTACACACAATAGAGTAAAATATGTAGAATTAAAGAGAAAGTTTAAAAAAAAACACCAGACACTTCTTATTCAACACCGAAAACTCATATCTGCAAAGAAAATTGATGAAAACTGGATTAACTGGAATAAAATAAAAGCAAAATCCTATAAGCAGAAAGCAAATAAGCAAAACAAACCCCGAACGAAAAAAAAAATAATAGAGGAAGAAAAATGTGGAAGGGGATTAAGGGGAAGAATGTAGGGCTTCTAGACAAAAGATGATCCTCTCACAGGTATACCCACTGTTGCCAGGTATCCAATTTATGCTCGAAGTTACAGGGCCGATTTTATAGATTTTGTTCCCAACTTTTTTTTTAGCCTTTTCTGGGAAAATTTGTTCTTGAAAATCAAGCTGTTGGCAAGTGAGGACTGAGGTCATAATCAGAGGCAGTCCCAGAGGGATCAACTTTGAAATCCTAAACAAGAACCCAAAACTTTTAACACACCACAAGAAAAAACTTGAAAAATACAGTAGGTATACTTACTTTGCTTAAGTTACCACTCCAATGCAAAACAGTACTGTAGAAACAATATCCTATCTCACCTCGTCCGAGCTCATCTCAACCCGGTACATAACCACAGCCTCAAGCGCGCTTGCGGAGGAGCAGAAAGAAATGCGCAGAAACGCATGCGCACAAGCACAATACATTAATGTGTTGCCTGCGAGGGGGCTTTGCTCGGGACACATGATGTGACCTCATCGCCTACGGGAACGTATGCCGTGACGTCAAAGTTCAAAATGTAGCGGTTTTTTTTTTTTTTAAATCGATTCATCGCGGGATCTAGAAGTCGTAGGAGAAAAAGAAAAATTCCGTTGGTCCTCATTTTTGTTTTCGGCGCTTCCCCTATCAGAGAAATGACATGGCTCACTTTAATTGAAAAAAAGCCATAGCTCTGGCCCTGGTTATCGGATTGACTTTAATTTTTACCAAAATACTGTAATTTTTTTCTATACACCCTGTATGTATCAGTAAAACAAAAAAGCGCTGTTGCCATTTTATTATGATTTGAGCGAGCATACCTACTTTTTATTTTCTAGTGTCCTTGCAAAAATTATAGAATGAGAAGTGAGTCACCCGTTGGTTTTTCAGGTTCAGGGAGCCCAAACTTTCGCATTCGCATCCATTCCATTGCTATTGCTAACTTCACCTTCGTACATCTCCATCAAGAAAAAAAGAATTTTTTTTCGGAAAATCGCTTTTCTTTTCAAAATTTTGAACGATAAAAGGACATTAAACATTAAATTTAATCCTAGGTACATCAGTTATTAGTTTAATTTCTTATTTAAAAATATTTATTGCCTTCTCTTTATTTTATACAACAGTTATTCGTGTTATCCGCGGCTCTTACTTAACTTTTACTTGTCAACGTACAAACCTACAAACTAAAGGTCTTCCCTTGAACTCCAGACTGAAAGTTCTCTGAACTCCAAAGCTGTTAAAAGTTAAAACTAACGAAAGCTTTCTATTTACTCTTAATTTAATTAAATTTTAACTTTCAAAGTGACATCTATTTATTTATTCAAGTAGTTTATAAGTGTTTATTTTAGAATCAATCTTATTTTGTGTTCTGGAACTGACAGATCACAACAACCTGTAGAAAGTTGTCAACGTACAAACTAAAAGGTCTTCCCTTGAACTCCAGACTGAAAGTTCTCTGAACTAACGAAAGCTTTCTATTTACTCTAAATTTAATTAAATTTTAACTTTCAAAGTGACATCTATGTATTTATTCAAGTAGTTTATAAGTGTTTATTTTAGAATCAATCTTATTTTGTGTTCTGGAACTGACAGATCACAACAACCTGTAGAAATTCAAGGTAGGTATAACTGACCTACCTACTTCTATCTTAAGTACCTAGAGACAGCGAGAGGTAGGTAGATCAATAACGGTGTTTTCCTGGAAGTTTTCATGTTTTCCAGTTCAATGAAAATATAAAATCGTTGATTTTACTGGTTTGGTCATCACCAAACACATACCTACAGGTCTGCACCGTAAACTTCATTCCAACAAAATACTTTTCTACTTCATAAGTATGGGTTACAGGTTACGGTCAATTTTGAGCAACTTTGGTTGTCTGTAAAATATAAAATCGTTGATTTTACTGGTTTGGTCATCACCAAACACATACCTACAGGTCTGCACTGTAAACTTCATTCCAACAAAATACTTTTATACTTCATAAGTATGGGTTACAGGTTACGGTCAATTTTGAGCAACTTTGGTTGTTTGTAGTGTAGACACATTTCTAGAATTATATAAAAAATCAAAAGGGGCACTTCTTTACAAACATAGGGTACTAATTTGTCTTATTAATATTTTACTTCAATTTTTTTTTTTTTCAGCACATCTACTTAATCAGCATCCGATGATCAAATCAAATGCAAATGCATATCACATTCCCATACCTACTTAAAAGAAAAATCAAAAGGGCACTTCTTTACAAACATAGGGTACTAATTTGTCTTATTAATATTTTACTTTATTATTATTATTTTTTTTTTTTCAGCACATCTACTTAATCAGCATCCGATGATCAAATCAAATGCAAATGCATATCACATTCCCATACCTACTTAAAACCAATTCCATGTAAAAATTGTACTCATATCAATCAAATTAGCTCCTTGACTTCACCAAGACAGTCATGTTCAACTTTATTAAGAAAAATTCCTCAAGTGGATTGGCCACAGGAGTAGAGAAAGAAGAAAAAGAAAGGAGGAAGAGGGAGAAGAAGGAAAGAAAAGAAAGGGAGAAGAAAGAAAGGGCTCTCTTAGGGGAGGATATCCTGAGAATTGATGATGTAAGTATTTATTTTTATTTTATATGAGTAAGTAAGTAAATAGTCAATTGAAGTTTGCAGAGATTGTGTTATGCAATAGGGAATTAGGTTGTTTGTTGTCAAGGGTGTAATGTCACTGCTAAGGTTTGAATAATTTAGATTTTGTCCTGTTGGATTCTTTGGTGGTTTAAGTTTTGAGCCTCAGCAATAAAACACTTTTTTTTATTCTAATCTTTAGAGATGCTCTTTATAATTCAAATCCAAATTGCTTTTTCAGGTGCGACGTTCTCTCAAGCTGCGTGGTCGCCGTAAGGAATTAGGTTGTTTGTTGTCAAGGGTGTAATGTCACTGCTAAGGTTTGAATAATTTAGATTTTGGCATGTTGGATTCTTTGGTGGTTTAAGTTTTGAGCCTCAGCAATAAAACACTTTTTTTTTTTTAATTCTAATCTTTAGAGATGCTCTTTATAATTCAAATCCAAATTGCTTTTTCAGGTGCGACGTTCTCTCAAGCTGCGTGGTCGCCGCAAGGAGAAGGAGAAACTGCCCAGTGGCATCACAGCAGACTACAGTGCCAACTTCTTCACAGACATTGATCGGGAGAAACTCCAGGATGTAAGGAGAAGGAGAAACTGCCCAGTGGCATCACAGCAGACTACAGTGCCAACTTCTTCACAGACATTGATCGGGAGAAACTCCAGGATGAGATTCGGGACAGTACTTGCCTTGGAGTGGGTAAAAGTGATACCCTGGCCAGTGACAGGTGAGGGAAATATTGAAAATAGTTAGCTGCTCAAGGTTTGGGTTTACCATGTTGGGTTATGTTAGGATTCACTTCAATTCAAGATGGCTTGTTTTTTTTTTTTTTTTTTTTTTTGGTTTGTTAGAGGGAACTTTAACTGTGAAAATTTTACTTTCCCCAAAGGGACGCGTTTTTTTTTTTTTGAGGTTTGATAGAGGGAACTTTAACTGTGAAAATTTTACTGTCCCAAAAGGGACGAGAAGAAGAAGACAAGATAGGAGAAAGCCAGCTGTTCCAAGTTAGTGTGTGTGTGTGGGATTTTTTTTCTTTTTACTGCAGGACTAACCAATAACAAAAACAATGCTCCCTGAAAAAGGCAAACCATTTACTCTATGTTTTCTCTTCACTATTTCTCCTCTAGTTCCGAGAACAGTCTCAGCTCAATGAGCACTGCCACGGGACCAAGCACTGCTGCAGCTTCAAGTTCCAAAGGAAAAGTACTGCCTCCACTGCCACCTCGACCGCCCAAGAGAGGTTCGTATCCGAGTGAGTTTGTACTGTGATTTCATGAATTACTTGTATTATCTGGTGTCATTTCATAATTCATGAATTATTTTTATTATTTGGTGTTATTTCAGGTTCAGCCCGTAGCAGAGTTATGTGAGCTGAGTAGGAGGTCAGGGCTGGACGGAGTGGCGGTGGAATTAGATGACAATTACATCAGGAGCGGAACTCTGAGGCGATCCGGCAGTTTGAGATTCAAGAACTCCAGGGTAAGTGATTTAGTTTTTCAATATTTTCTAAACGGGATACTCTGTTAAATAGCATTACACTTGACTTGACTAGTAGTCAAGTCAAGACAATCCATTCCAATTCCAATCCATTCTCCAAGACAAGTATTCCTATGTTTCCTATCCAATCTTCAGTGATTTATTTTTTGTTTACTCAAAGTGTTCCCATAGCTTAAAGTTTGAAAGACAGTTCACAGTTCTCTCACAGTTCAATTTCGATAAACTTTAAGCTACATATTTTAAGTAGGCAGGTAATTTCGTTCATGATTCTTTTTTTTTCACTACTGTTTACTATTAGTTCACAAAAGTTCTTACTACTTTTTACTACTACCCTTACCTACCCGTAGTATTTTTTTTTTCCACCGCCGTTTTCATTTCGTAGCAATGAAACAACTGCTACATTAGACGCACGTGGCCTGTGTCGTAGCATGCCCATCCCGTAGTATGCCTCTCATCAGATGGGCGAGAAGAGACACTTGTTAAATAGCATTATACTTGACTACTCTAGTCAAGTCAAGACAATCCATTCCAATTCCAATCCATTCTCCAAGACAAGTATTCCTATGTTTCCTATCCAATCTTCAGTGATTTATTTTTTGTTTACTCAAAGTGTTCCCATAGCTTAAAGTTTGAAAGACAGTTCACAGTTCTCTCACAGTTCAATTTCGATAAACTTTAAGCTACATATTTTAAGTAGGCAGGTAATTTCGTTCATGATTCTTTTTTTTTCACTACTGTTTACTATTAGTTCACAAAAGTTCTTACTACTTTTTACTACTACCCTTACCTACCCGTAGTATTTTTTTTTTCCACCGCCGTTTTCATTTCGTAGCAATGAAACAACTGCTACATTAGACGCACGTGGCCTGTGTCGTAGCATGCCCATCCCGTAGTATGCCTCTCATCAGATGGGCGAGAAGAGACAAAATACTTCCCATTTAGGTGCTGGGTCAACACGAGAACACCAGAAAGTAACCCGTTGAAATATTTGCAATCGAAAAACGAGTACAAATTTTTGTCGATGGTGGGATTCGAACCCGGGACCTTCTGCATGGCAAGCAAGCACGTTACCACTGGACCAACCGTGCCCCCCGATATTACCGATATTATTTATTTGCCGATATTACCTACACACTATCCCCAATTTCAGTTACACCCTGTATTGTATCGTTTACGCTGCATGTTCCTACAGCGAGTAGCTTTGATAATATGAAATACAGTACCAATAAACAACTTGGCCATCACCAGAAGAATTATAACCTCTTGGTGAGGTCAGGATGGTGCGCCAGTGCAGGAGATAAAAAAAGAATGACACGGGGCTGCTGCCCGGGGATCGACTGCTGCAGGTATGTCTATTTATTTGGTCCATGTCAGCCCTTTTTCAGGGTTTATACGCGACCTGGAAAACCTGGAAAAGTCATGGAATCTGAAAATCGACCAAAAAGCCATAGAAAATCGTGAAAATTTAAAGAAAACCTGGAAAAGACATGGAATTTGCCCCCGGTCAATAATCAAAAATACTCAAATTAAATATCAAGTATTTCCGTAAAACGGCCTGCGGCGCATTCCCGCTCATATTCATCGATATTCTGCATATTGCATATTTTTTTAAAATGAATGGTAATCTTAACTAATTTTTTGGAAAATTCATGGAATTTCATTCCGGGAAAAGCGTATCAACCCCGTTTATTCTCTGAATATTAGTCTCGGTATAAGAGTGTTCCCTTGCTAAAGAAATAGCAAAGGTTGAGTGCGAACTCGTAAAATTTGTAGCCAAAACTACTTAAATGTCAGCCCAAAGCAATCGCCCTAGTTAGGGCTGTTGAGAGGCTGACGAAAAACGCCGACCCCGTCTGTACAAGTTTCTCACAGGATTTAAATTACAAGACTCCGAATCACAGATTCTCTGTAGCGTGTCTGTTTGATTCAACGAGGTTTGTCTGTGTGTGTTTGTAAAGGTGTGTCCACACAGTTGACGCCGTCGATCGATGGTGAAGAGGTGAATCTACTCGTATGTTGTGTTGTCGAGGCAGTGTACGGTTCCAGTCGACATCGTTGACTATGTGTGGACGCAGCTTTAGATTTGGCGTGGTTCGCGTGGTGTAGATTACAAATTTTTGTCGATGGTGGGATTCGAACCCGGGACCTTCTGCATGGCAAGCAAGCGCGTTACCAAGTATAAACAAGGTATATTCTAATTCTAATGATAGTCACACCGCCCTCACGTGACGTGATAGTAGTGTGTTTCTACCTTAATACATAGTACACCACCGAGGCAGGTCTAGTGTTCAAGATCTGTCAACCGTCCAGTTTCTCACAGGATTTAAATTACAAGACTCCGAATCACAGATTCTCTGTAGCGTGTCTGTTTGATTCAACGAGGTTTGTCTGTGTGTGTTTGTAAAGGTGTGTCCACACAGTTGACGCCGTCGATCGATGGTGAAGAGATGAATTTACTCGTATGTTGTCGAGGCAGTGTACGGTTCCAGTCGACATCGTTGACTATGTGTGGACGCAGCTTTAGATTTGGCGTGGTTCGCGTGTCACACCGCCCTCACGTGACGTGATAGTAGTGTGTTTCTACCTTAATACATAGTACACCACCGAGGCAGGTCTAGTGTTCAAGATCTGTCAACCGTCCTGTTTCTCACAGGATTTAAATTACAAGACTCCGAATCACAGATTCTCTGTAGCGTGTCTGTTTAATTCAATGAGGTTTGTCTGTGTGTGTTTGTAAAGGTGTGTCCACACACAGTTGACGCCGTCGATCGATGGTGAAGAGATGAATCTACTCGTATGTTGTCGAGGCAGTGTACGGTTCCAGTCGACATCGTTGACTATGTGTGGACGCAGCTTTAGATTTGGCGTGGTAGTGTCATTTCATAAATTATTTTTATTATTTGGTGTTATTTCAGGTTCAGCCCGTAGCAGAGTTATGTGAGCTGAGTAGGAGGTCAGGGCTGGACGGAGTGGCGGTGGAATTAGATGACAATTACATCAGGAGCGGAACTCTGAGGCGATCCGGCAGTTTGAGATTCAAGAACTCCAGGGTAAGTGATTTATTTTTTAATAATTTCTAAACGGAATACTTTGTTAAATAGCATTATACTTGACTACTCTAGTCAAGTCAAGACAATCCATTCCAATTCCAATCCATTCTCCAAGACAAGTATTCCTATGTTTCCTATCCATTGTTCAGTGATTTATTTTTTGTTTACTTGAAGTTTTCCCATAGCTTAAAGTTTGAAAGACGTAGCTCAAAGTTCAATTTCGATAAACTTTAAGCTACACATTTTAAGTAAGTAGGTTGGTAATTTCGTTCATGATTTTTTTTTCACTTCTGTTTACTACTAGTTCACAAAAGTTCTTACTGCTTTTTACTACTACGAACCCGCAACCTAGCGGTCTAAATAAGATCACGGAAAGGAAAATTTCTCATTCGATTCTGGGTCCAACGGGGTCTTCCCCCTAAAGCCCTAAACCATATCCCATAGGGATCCCTTAGGCCCCAAGGTTTAAAACTTATGATATTATAGCCTACAGCGTCTATCAAATGGCGAAGAATCCACTATGATAAATAATAATTATTCACATGAGCCTTGTAAACTTTACCTATGAAATATATAAGACCTTGTTTAGACTGCGGGAGTAAAGGGACTTTTCAGTCTCATTCTGGCAGGATAAACAAGGTATATTCTATTCTATTCTTATTCTATCTTTCCTTAATCTAACTGTCTACAACTCTACATCCTTATCATTTATTTAATTAATTATTCCTAGCATTCATTAATATTGTCTGCTTATACCTCCTTTATTATGTAGGGTGCTTCAAGAGAGAAATATCTAGGAGTTGGTTACAAGTACATATTTCTTATTCTTTTAACTCTTAAAACCAACCCTTGTTGAATTTTTTTGCAGCTAACATTTAGTAAATTGTAGACTTCCTTAACCCTAACCTACTTGCGCCCTTTAAATCTAAATATTTTTCTCTATAACCCTAAAGGTACATATGCCCTTAAAATCTAAAGATTTAAATTTGATCTTAGCGAGGACCTTTAAATAGTTAAACTTCACCCTAAATAGCTACATAATTACGGGGTTTAACATCTGACCAATGGTGTGTTCTTCTGTCACACAAACCAAAATACATGCACGATCGTCCTCAACTGTTTGGGCATCCTGTATATGTGATGCAGTTCGTTGATTAAGTATGTGCAATATCATCGCATGCCTAAACCTAAATGTCTTTGGTTGCCAGACTCGAGGCTGAAATTAAGCATTCCACTTTCTTCACAATCTAACAATCTACCCATTCAGTCCCTTGCCAGCCTAGAGCTTAGTTGGTAGCGCGTCTGCCTTGGAAGCGCTAGGCCGCGAGTTCGATTCCCACCCGGGCAGGATTTTATCCTGAACGTATTATGCTCGTTCTCGGAACGACTGGCTTTCTCAGTTTCTCTTATCCTGTCTTCCTTCTCTCTCCAATTTCGGGACGATAAGACCTTAGCAGTTACAGTTCCCTCTATCAAACTTCTCGAAAAAGAATAAATAAATAAAAATAGTAGGGGTGCTTATATTACTGGAACAGGACTAAAGGTTCCCTTTAACCCAGCCGTAGGCTGCTAGTATTACAGTAGGCAAAGTCTCGGACAATTTTTAGGTTAAAATTCCATACCTCTGTCAGGATTGAACCCACGTCCTCCTAATTACCAGGCGTCTTGACCACATTACCGAGGATCGTAATCTCGAAGAAAGTAGTAGTGCAGTCACGTCTCCCTATTCTTTCTGTCCGAAAGTAGTGAACGTGTCCTGTTGGTTATGATTTTGAATTTCTTGTTATCAATCGGTGTGTTGTTTTACTTTCTATTACAACCGATGGATACAATCGGTGTGTTAATTTTTTTTTGCCGATGGATAGGGGTCCCAAGTAAACTAATGAGAAAGTATGGGAGTCAATCCGCTTTTTTTTGTGCAATCCGTTTTTTGTTGACTGATGTTTTATTGTCTGATGAAATATGTGTGTTGGATTTGTGAAGTGTTTGCTTTTGTATTTCGATTCATTAGCACGTTGAATGCACCAGTTCCCAATCACTGAAGTTAAGCAACGTTGCGCGTGGTTAGTATCCGGATGGGTGACCAAGTGCGTGCTCATGTCACACACAAAAAGCCCAAACTGAGGCTTAGGTGTAGGGGCTGGTCAGCCCCAAAAGACGGGTTGAGCTTCTACGAATCTACGAAGTGCGTGCTCCTGGCTTTTCTCGGCCCACGCAGGCTAGGTGAGGTCAAAGTGAAGAGGCGGGTAGTTTGTCGCCAAAATCAGGGTGAAACCCCCGTCAATAAAGACCTTAGCAGTTATATAGTGACGTTACACCGAGAAACAAACAATAAAAAATATTAATGGACTGCCCAAAGTTTGGGTTGCCAAAACGACACAGCATTTCTCAGACAACATTAGCCATACTTCTTATATACAATCTGAGAACCTCGGTGCTACTTGAGATGGAGTTTCAATGCTACTCCACCAGTCAGGGGCTCAGGATCGCCCACTGACCGATGGTACTATGTATGTAGGATTTTGGCTCACTTTATTCCTATCACAAAACTAAGGCCAGCCACTCACTATCACAGGTACACCTGATGAGGTCTACCTGATAGTGAGTGTGCTCATTAGGTATCAGATAGGCCTGACAGGCAGAAGACAGAGCTTTTTAGCCGTACCTGTCAGTTTTTTTTCATCAGGTAGACTTTATTATTATTAGCTGTACCTGTCTAAATGTGAGTGAGTGCCTGACCTAAGTAGAGCATAGAAATTAATTATATTGGTGAAGTCTCTGCAGTCTGCACTGATACACCTTGATACTAGAGCATTCAATGACACTATGTAGGATTTAGACTTTATATAATAAGTCAATCAAACGTGAACACAAAAACAAGCAGACCATAGAATTTATATTGATGAAGTCCAGACGATTCGAACTAGAATCCCACATCGATTGATCCGTGGGATTGTGTACACAATGTACTCAATGTACCAACTGGTGGAGGGGTTTTCGTCCGACTTGGCCGTGATTAAGATTAAGAAGAGGCGGGCTATCCTCCACACGAGTAGTAAGGAGACACTCCCTAGGTTGACTAGGATCCTAGCACACTTCACATTGATGTTATCTGGGATTAACCCTCGTGCTGGACCTACAGGGTGCGATGAAATATTGAGAGTGGACATATTCCAGGAGTGTTCATTTTACTTATATCAGTTCCAAAGGCTTCATTGGAATCATAGGGTTACTCCCTGTTGAGAGCCAGAAGCTCGAAACAGCTAGCCAGGGATGTTCCAATTCTAATCCATACCAGTTTACATGTTTACAAGTATGTACAATTGAATTGTACATATTGCACATCATATCACACAATATTTATTTATTTATTTTTATTTCTGAAGTTTCTCTCTCTCTCAATTACATGTTGTACATGTACAATAAATCTCTCAATTATATAAATATTCAACAAATGGTATACCCATCCGTAAAAGCCAGAGCTTGTGCCACGATAATTTTTTTTTTTTTCAAACAATACTTTCCATTTATTTATACAATAATAATTCAATAACAGGGATTATAATATAAAGAAAAATTAATAATATACATTGAAAAAAGATTTAAGAAGAAAAGTTTTCGCAACCCATTCAGCATATTGCTGGTGTCGGGTTGTAATTTAAAGGGAACATTATTAAAGTGTGTTGACCATAAATATATGTATACATAAAAAGAAAAGTAATTTGTATTGTTTAAACAAAAGATATTAATAATAAAAAATAAAAGAAAAAGCAATTTTCTTTTTTATCTCTCGAAAGTAATTTAAAAATGAGATAAATGTATCTACCTATTTTACCTATTCTTTTTCACTAATTATATTGTCATCATTCATTCATTATTTAGTGTGATTTCATGAATTACTTGTATTATCTGGTGTCATTTCATGAATTATTTTTTATTATTTAGTGTCATTTCATGAATTGACCGAGGTATAAAACATTTCAATCAAGGCGGCAGGAATAATGCCTGAGGTATTCTCTTCCATCCAACTCCTAGGTACTGGTGCTTTGTCTTATTACGGGTACTGCATACTCACTACTCCGCTATGCCAATGCCATAGCTATTGAGATTTGGACTCAATGATCAGCATAACACAAGAGATATTGTCTCAGTCTTGCGCGGGCAGTGAGAGGCAGAACTAGACACTGGCGTACCAGTTCGGAAGTCGCGAGTTCGAAGTTCCGCGAAGTTTTTTCGTTTCCCCGGAGAAATTTGCGGAAAATTCTGAAGTGTGGATTTTTTTTTAATCGGTATTTTTTGGTCAGTTCAAATCAAAGTAAAATTAATAGTTTTTTTTTTATCTAAAAGAGTTGAAAAAAATAACCTAACATATAATATAGATTAACTATTTTTAACTTTTGATGGTATAATAGTACTTTTTTAAATTACTATGGTATAACATTTAAAATTACTAAAAATGAATCTGAGAAAGTTAGAAATACGAAGTAGCTCAGTTAACTGTAGTACTCACTTGGAGAAAACGGCTTGTGAGACCCCCAAAGGCCCCATATATGAGGGCTAAGTCTAATGAGATTTTTTTTTTATTTTTATTAACATGTTTACCAAGTTTCATCGAAAAATGAGACCTTTTGAGAGCAAAGGCAGACATTGTACAGAAAACAAACAAAGGCAGAAATTCAGATAAATTAAATGCGAAATAATCGAGTAGAAAATTAGGAATAGAAACTTGGAACTCCTTTCGCTCGTTCAATGGATACCTATGTATGTGCTTACATACCTACCTATATCATAGGTACTGTCCTAGGTACCTACATACCTATATTATAGGTACTAATAATCACCTACAGACCTATATTATAGGCACTAATAATCACCTACATACCTATATTATAGGTACTAATAATCACTTACATACCTATATTATAGGTACAGTCCTAGGTACCTACATATCTATATTATAGGCACTAATAATCACCTACATACCTATATTATAGGCACTAATAATCACCTACATACCTATATTATTGGTACTAATAATCACCTACATACCTATATTATAGGTACTAATAATCACCTACATACCTATATTATAGGTACTAATAATCACTTACATACCTATATTATAGGTACAGTCCTAGGTACCTACATATCTATATTATAGGCACTAATAATCACCTACATACCTATATTATTGGTACTAATAATCACCTACATACCTATATTATAGGTACTAATAATCACCTACATACCTATATTATAGGTACTAATAATCACCTACATACCTATATTATAGGTACTAATAATCACCTACATACCTATATTATAGGTACTAATAATCACCTACATACCTATATTATAGGTACTAATAATCACCTACATACCTATATTATAGGTACTAATAATCACCTACATACCTATATTATAGGTACTAATAATCACCTACATACCTATATTATAGGTACTAATAATCACCTACATACCTATATTATAGGTACTAATAATCACCTACATACCTATATTATAGGTACTAATAATCACCTACATACCTATATTATAGGTACTAATAATCACCTACGTACCTATATTATAGGTACCTACTAATAATCACCTACATACCTATATTATAGGTACCAACCAGCACCTACATATTATAGGTACGCGTAAGGTATTGTTATCTTCAATCTACATAGTTGAAATTCTAGTGTAGGGGCCAGTCAGCCCCAAAGGACGGGTTGAGCTTCTACGAATCTACGAGCTCACTGCAATCTCAGTATTAGGATTTTCACAAAGGGAAAGTGCTTAGCCAATAGCTTATCTCTGCCCAGAAGGTCTCATACTCTGACTAACCTTCTGTTAGGCGACCTTGATCTTCTGACCTCTGGTTAGTGCGTAATCAGCCTTTGCAGCACAACAGTACACTGATACATCTGATATACAAAACATATACATTAACATTACAGTTGGAGATTATTACATTAACATTACAGTTAGAGATTATTACCGGCGACAAGAGATGGGCTGGGCTGGGATTCTTCCTCGAATTTCATGAATGATTCATTTTGTGGCAGATGATAGCAAAATTTAATGTACATACTTAATATTAATAATTATTATTACAAATTATTTTGAAAGAGATTATTACCGGCGACAAGAGATGGGAGATGGACTGGGCTGGGATTCTTCCTCGAATTTCATGAATGATTCATTTTATGGCAGATGATAGCAAATTTAATGTACATACTTAATATTAATAATTATTATTACAAATTATTTTGAAATAAAGAAAATGTTGTTAACCGTTTTGATAAAAAGCGAAAATAATCGTGTCAATTTATTGCCAAATAAATTTTTAATATCTGAGTGCAGAGTGCATTAGTGCATGGCAGCAGTGCGCCAGGCCACAGGCCAAATTTATTAACTATTTTATCATTTGTGTTCTAGGTTAGTTTATCTTTAATGGGTTTGTTTATAAATGTGATGAAAATAACCAAATATCCGTTCCTGTTTTGATAACAAAGAATAATCGAGAATGTTAATGCGAATTAACTATTGCAAAACAAACAAGTTGGTAGCGCGTCTGCCTTGGAAGCGCTAGGCTGCGAGTTCGATTCCCACCCGGGCAGGATTTTATCCTGAACGGATAATGCTCGTTCTCGGAACGACTGGCTTTCTCTTATCCTGTCTTCCTTCTCTCTTCGATTTCGGGACGATAAGACCTTAGCAGTTACAGTTCCCTCTATCAAACTTCTTGAAAAGGAATAAATAAATAAAAATAGTAGGGGTGCTTACGAGTATATTGCTGGAACAGGAATAAAGGTTCCCTTTAACCCAGCCGTAGGCTGCTAGTATTACATTAGGCAAAGTCTCGGACTCTCGGTCAAAATTCCATACCTCTGCCGGGATTGAACCCACGCCCTCCTGATTACCAGACGTCTTGACCACTACACCACCGGAGGACTTAACTCCTTGCACACAAAGCCCCCTCCGAGGCTTAGGTGTTCGAGGAAACAGGAAACAGCCCTAAAGGATGGGTTAAGCTTTTACGAATCTACGAACCCAGCCGTAGGCTATTGGTATTACAGTGGGCAAAGTCCCGAACAATTTTTAGAATAAAATTCCATACCTCTGTCAGGATTGAACCCACGTCCTCCTAATTACCAGGCGTCTTGACCACGCCAAACTGAGGATTAGGTGTAGGGGCTAGTCAGCCCCAAAGGACGGGTTGAGCTTCTACGAATCTACGAGCTCACTGCAATCTCAGTATTAGGACTTTCACAAAGGGAAAGTGCTTAGCCAATAGCTTATCTCTGCACAGAAGGTCTCATACTCTGACTAACCTCCTGTTAGGCGACCTTGATCTTCTGACCTCTGGTTAGTGCGTAATCAGCCTTTGCAGCACAACAGTACACTGATACATCTGATATACAAAGCAAAGGCAGACATTGTACAAAAAACAAACAAAGGCAGAAATTCAGAATTAAATGCGAAATAATCAAGTAGAAAATTAGGAATAGAAACTTGGAACTCCTTTCGCTCGTTCAATGTATACCTATGTGCTTACATACATGTATTATAGGCACTAATAATCACCTACATACCTATATTATAGGGTCCTTAAGTAGGTACTAATATTTACCTACATACCTATATTATAGGCACTAATAATCACCTACATACCTATTATAGGTACTAATAATCACCTACATACCTATATTATAGGTACTAATAATCACCTACATACCTATATTATAGACACTAATAATCACCTGCATACCTTTATTATAGGTACTAATAATCACCTATATACCTATATTATAGGTACCAACCAGCACCTACATATTATAGGTACTCGTAAGGTATTGTTATCTTCAATCTACATAGTTGAAATTCTATGCTCTAGTAATGCCTATCCTATAATTTCTCTAGTGCCTATAATTTTACTATATATATTTACCCAATGGGATGCCATTCTCGTTGCTTTGTTATTTCGGTACCACATTCAAATCATTTCCTTGTACCCTGTAAGGATATGCCAAGCCCCTGGTTTCACCTTGCACCTATAGTCGCTGCCAGAAGTCTCTACCTTACCCAACACTGACACATAATACAGAACAGTGGCGTGGTATTCATGGGAAACTAGTGCCGGCCACTGACTGTCAGGCCGCCGGAATGTGTGTGGCTTCCGACCGAGATCTCTCAGCCGGTCTGAAGACACTGAGTCTGTAGCTTTTCCCGCCATACATGTCCCGACGTCTCACAGACGCAGATCACACAGTTGAAACGTGAGTGCCCGGCATACAGAAGCACCGTTTCCCTTCCTCTCTACGATTATTTTGACAACCCCCTCTTAGCACATGCTGAAAATAGGAAGTGACTTTTCAACCCAAGGCCTGCCGCACATTGGAAGCGTAGTCGTGCGAGTTTTAGTAGCGCGGAGTCGCACGATTTCGCCTGAAATCCAAACCTATGAAAGTGATAGAGACCACTCACACTCCTGGTCTAGGAGACCCAAGTCGCGCGACTGGGAGGTCTATCATTTTCATAGGTTTGGGTTTTCAGGCGACATCGCGCAACTCCGCGCCACCAAAAATCGCGTAGAAGTGTGACCTTTAATATGCTGCAGGCCTAATCTTCTTTGTGTATTGTATCCAATATGTATACTGGGTTCGGTCCTATCAATAAAACATTATTATCTAATGCTCCTCTTGGAAACTCTGACGCCACGCCACTGTTGGGAATGCCACATATGTGTGTTGCCTCAGGCAATAGGCATACTCTGGCCATGTTCTTGTATTTCCTCTTGACAATATCTCAACTCGGCTAAGGAAGGAGTTGGTGTACAATTTATTTATTTTTTATAGGTACTTGTAATCACCTACATACCTATATTATTGGTACTAATAATCACCTACATACCTATATTATAGGTACTAATAATCACCTACATACCTATATTATAGGTACTAATAATCACCTATATACCTATATTATAGGTACTAATAATCACCTACATACCTATATTATAGGTACTAATAATCACCTACGTACCTATATTATAGGTACCTACTAATAATCACCTACATACCTATATTATAGGTACCAACCAGCACCTACATATTATAGGTACGCGTAAGGTATTGTTATCTTCAATCTACATAGTTGAAATTCTATGCTCTAGTAATGCCTATCCTATAATTTCTCTAGTGCCTATAATTTCAATTTCGTGTGACTGTATGTGCCATTTTCCACAAGGACTTTTCTTACTTTATCTGAAGGTGATATTGAGGTTGTTATAACTCTGGAGCTTTGGAATTTCTCTTATGCTGTTGGTATCTTTGTTTTCTTTTCCCGTAGGATGCCTCTCATCAGATGGCCTAGAAGAGACACATTTTTTAATTAACGATCTTTGGTTTTTCATTCATCACAATTATCACATCCCATTGAATCTTGTCCTTTTAAAATTCTGGTGGAACTACAGGTGATGGAATTTTATGGCTTGGAAATTCATTTGGTTGAACAACGATTGGTGTATTTTCCGGACTAGATTCTAGTATTATATCTTTGTTTTCTTTTTGGATCAAGAGCTGCCCGAATATGGCGATAGAGAATAATTGTTTCAAGTATGTGACTTTGTCGTGTTACTATTTCTGTCCTCACACCCCCACATCCTTGGCAATGGAGTTGTCCTACCAAGGTAGTTCTGGCTATTTGGAGCCGATCCAATCAATGATTTGTGCAGGAGGAAGGGATTATTGTCGAGAAAATGGAAATAGTCTGTTGATCTGTTCCTATAATCTCTTATTTTTTTTTCGACTGTGGGTTCACCCACTTCATGTTTTGCCTGATTTTCTCATTTTACTTTCCTTATCCTGTAATTAGGGTGATGTATTCTTGAGGGTAACGTGCTCATGATGCTCGAGCAATCGCCCCTTTGGATGGCCAAAGAACTGATGAAGTTTGAACTTCAGTGTATAATTGCTGAGGTCTTTAGTGACGGGGTTCTACTTTCCATTCAGCGACAAGCTACCCGTCTCCTTATATTAACCTCACCCAACCTGAGTTAGGCCTGGAAAAGCCAGCAGCACGAAATTGCTCAGCGTGCTCTTGATGGTCGAGCAATCGCCGCTTTGGATGGCTAGAGAACTGATGAAGTTTGAACTTCAGTGTATAATTGCTGAGGTCTTTAGTGACGGGGTTCTACTTTCCATTCAGCGACAAGCTACCCGTAGTGCTCTTGATGGTCGAGCAATCGCCGCTTTGGATGGCTAGAGAACTGATGAAGTTTGAACTTCAATGTATAATTGCTGAGGTCTTTAGTGACGGGGTTCTACTTTCCATTCAGCGACAAGCTACCCGTCTCCTTATATTAACCTCACCCAACCCCATTGCTTCTGATAGCTCGCAGTGCAATTTGCAATTCATCAATCAGTTACTTAGGCCAGCCACTCACTATCAAGTAGACCTGATCATGTGTGTGGTATACCCGATAGAGTCAGTTCTACCTGATAGTGTCCTCATCAGGTATACCTGACAGATGGATATTTTTCAGCCGTACCTGTCAGGTCTACCTGATAGTGTGTGTGCTCATCAGGTGTCAGATATACCTGGTCAGGTGACCGGATTAGGTGTACTTCTCAGGTCTACCTGATAATGAGTGGCTGGCCTTATGATTCCTAGCATTGTTTTCATCATTAGCAGTATTGATTTGGAATTTATCACTAAGTTTAATGTGTCAAGAGTTCAATGACTTATGTTTCCGAGAGCGGGATATGAACCTAGGAGGTGCACAGTTGTTTCCTCTGGATTCTGAATTCTTTATCCGAACTTCCTATCTTCCTATTGGGTCGTTAATAACTAATAACTGTCGATGTATATGGCAGCGATTTCCAACTAGCGGCCAGCGGGCCACATGTGGCCCGCGAAGCTTTTTGGGTGGGCCCCCGAGGGCTTGATTTTTGTTCTTTTACTATGGGGTGGACTCCGAAAATGTGGAGCATCCACCCCTACCCTTCAAGAAAATCCTGGATACGGACCTGCTCCCCTGTGTATGTGGCCCGCGAAGTACCTGCCTTTGGGATTGAACCCACGCCCTCCTGTTTACCAAGCGAGCGCCTTGACCACTACACCACCGAGGTATAAAACATTTCAACCAAGGGGGCAAGAATAATGCCTGAGGCATTCTCTTCCATCCAACTCCTAGGTACTGGTGCTTTGCCTTATTACGAGTACTGCATACTCACTACTACGCTATGCCAATGCCATAGCTATTGAGATTTGGACTCAATGATCAGCATAACACAAGAGATATTGTCTCAGTCTTGCGCGGGCAGTGAAGATTAAGAAGAGGCGGGCTATCCTCCACACGAGTAGTAAGGAGACACTCCCTAGGTTGACTAGATCATGTTGTTACTGAAATCTATAAAATACATGAGACCTTGTTTAGGCTGCTGTGTGAGGGGACTTTTTAGTCTCATTTGAGCAGGATAAACAAGGTATATTCTATACGGTATTTACTGATAGATTCTGACGTGACACTGTGAAGATTCATCTTGAAAAAAAGATCACCAATAACTTACTTATAACTCTTCACAGTGGGTTCTTATGTGCAATTTTACACTGATGATGCCAACAATGGCGAAACATGTCTGTCTGCCTTTCTAAATAACCAATAAAAGGTTAGAGAAAATATTGATCTGTGATTCCAACTCACTCTTAAATCTCTCCTTTCACAGGCGGTCTCGCTTCATCAAGCGAAGACCTCATTGATCTCCCCTTACCGGTATTCCAACTCACTCTTAAATCTCTCGTTTCACAGGCGGTCTCGCTTCATCAAGCGAAGACCTCATTGATCTCCCCTTACCGGACATCATCCCGGTCAAGCTGCCCGTCCCGCGGGACCTCACCATCCCGCGTCAAAGCCCTCGCAATGATTTCGGCTTCTCCCTGCGCCGAGCGATGGTAGTCGAGCGGGCGGGCGGGGGCTATGCGCTCCGGCCCGTGATATTCGCAGAGCCTGGGCCTAGCGCGCAGCATCAGAATGACACGGGGCTGCTGCCCGGGGATAGACTGCTGCAGGTATGTCTATTTATTTGGTCCATGTCAGCCCTTTTTCAGGGTTTATACGCGACCTGGAAAACCTGGAAAAGTCATGGAATCTGAAAATCGACCAAAAAGTCATGGAAAATCGTGAAAAATTAAAGAAAACCTAAAAAAGTCATGGAATTTGCCCCCGGTCAATAATTAAAAACACTCAAATTAAATATCAAGTATTTCCAAAAAACGGCCTGCGGCGCATTCCCGCTCATATTCATCGATGTTCTGCATATTGCATATTTTATTAAAATGAAGGGGTAATCTTATTTAATTTTTAAGTATTTTAAGTCCACCCCCTTATTTTCTGAAAAATTCATGGAAATTTTCTGGAAAATTCATGGAATTTCATTCCGGGAAAAGCGTATTAACCCCGTTTTTTCTCTAAATATTAGTCTCGGTATAAGAGTGTTCCCTTGATAAAGAAATAGCAAAGGTTGAGTGCGAACTCATAAAATTTGTGGCCAAAACTACTTAAATGTCAGCCCAAAGCAATCGCCCTAGTTAGGGCTGTTGAGAGGCTGACGAAAAACGCCGACCCCGTCTGTACACGGGAAAAGGCGAAGAAGATTGTTTAAAAAAAAAAAAAAAAAAAAAAAAAAAAAAAAAAAAAAA
>NW_007377747.1:141058-160224 GCF_000475195.1 Diaphorina citri
GAGCTCAGCTAGGTATCTACTGGCAGAGGTTAAGTACTTAGGTAAGTACCTACTGTACATAAGTAAGTACCAACCAATGTAGGTATATCTATAGACCACCTTAAAAACCGTCATACCTACAAAGATAGAGTACGTACTTTGCTTCTAAAACCGGTAAGTAGGTACACAGTTTTGCGCTGAAGTTGAGGAGCAATGAGATAGCAATAATGTTACAGTTAAAACGTTGTTCTGGTTTGATGACCTTGGACAGTTCAACACTCCAACTTGTCCTCCAGTGTTTCGCGGTGTGCTAAGAATAGAATCATTGATCATCTCACACTGAGCAGGTAAGTAGCTTAGGAGTATTCTCTGGATACGAATTACTCATGCAAAATGACATAGTAAAATTGTTTTTAATTTTTTATGTGTATGTATGTTGCAAATGTCGGGTAGGTCATTTTTCCTCTTGCATCCCAATATTTCCCTACAATGTCATTGCTGGCTTCCAAGGCAGGACAGAAGTTTAGGTGTGAAGAGTTCATAGGGACATTCAAGGAACATAAAGGACAGAATGCCTCCTCCCTTCTCCATCCCTTTTCTCCTTAGTCTTCCTGACTATGCAGTAGGTACTGCATATTATAAACACTTATGGAGGTAAAAAGAAAGAAATCAACGTAGGTTCACTTAGGTACAAATTGGGAATCAAACTATTTTAAACAGGATGTGATATGGCATATCTCATCCAGAGGGCACCATATTGATGATACAAATAGATGAATAGCTGAATGAACACACAATCCCTCTTAGTGAGAATCTTTTTAATTCATTATGTTCTCTAGCTCTACTCCTGCCAGGAACTTGAGAACAATATTTTTCGACATGGTTGGTCTTTTGTACACCCTCAACAAAGATCTTCTGATCCCTGAGATGAAATTTTGTACGCCCTCAATCAAGACCCTCTGATCCCTGAGATGAAATTTAAACTAATCCTTGAATACATCCCATCGAGATTTTTTGTGGAGGCTGAGGAGCAGAGAGTATTCTGGACCTAACCTGTCATGAGGGTTCATTAATAAAACCAGTTTTATTCAACATCATCATCAAGAGCAAGCAGCGTAGTTTAAAATCTCAGCTTGTGTATTATATTTTGTATCGCGTATAGTTCAAGAGATGTTTGTGGTAATAACTGTTCTGTGAGATGAGTTATGTTTTCTCTGGGAGCAGAGAGTTTATTGTCCATGGAGATGGTTGTTGCCTTGCCTATCTATAGTCTTGATTCTTGATTTGCATACCATTCTGATAATACCTATCCTCAAATCTAAGGCTGCGTCCATACGTAGTCGAAGCTGTCGATCGATGGTTGATCGAAAAGGTGAATCTACTCGTATGTTGTCGAGGCAGTGTACGGTTCCAGTCGACATCGTTGACTATGTGTGGACGCAGCTTTAGATTTGGCGTGGTTCGCGTGGTGTAGAGCGATTGAATTTCACTCTTTATGATTTTTAGCGTCAGATTTAGTGGATAGTGGAATGGTGTGTAGTTTAGTATCTGACTTGGTGAGTGGTTTTGCGTTGTTTATAGCTTGCTTTCTGGTGTCAAGGGCAGATCCATAGAAACACCAGTCAGCCGAGATACTTACCAGGAAATCCTTTTTTTAGTCCGTCCTTCCTTTATTACTACAATAGTAATAAAAAGGTATAAGGGACGGACTATTGTTTTCCTTCTTCAAGAAGGGCTGTTAATTGTATATTGTATACTTTCTATAAGTCCTAATGCCCTCCACTCCAAGCTCAGACCTAGGTCTGAAACTTTTTGCGCCACACATGCTCCGACGATCTGAGGTCTGAGCTTGAATGGCTGGCAAGAGAAACATGAACCTTTGAGCTTTTTCAAAAATTTTGGCCTAAATAGAGGCCTAACTGTACATTTTTCGAGCTTCACATTAGATTAACTATTTTTAGCTAAACCCCCTTTAATAATATTAACAGTCTATAATAATAATAATAGTGCTTTTTTATACTGCTCGCATAGGACTGAAAAGTCCCTTTACTCCAGCAGTAGGCTACTACTATGCTTGTGGTCAAATTCTGAAATTATATTGAGGATAAAATTCCATACCTCGGCTGGCATTGAACCCACGCCCTCCTGTTTACCAGGCGAGCGCCTTGACCACTACACATAAAGACCTTAGCAGTTATATAGTGACGTTACACCGAGAAACAAACAATAAAAAATATTAATGGACTGCCCAAAGTTTGGGTTGCCAAAACGACACAGCATTTCTCAGACAACATTAGCCATACTTCTTATATACAATCTGAGAACCTCGGTGCTACTTGAGATGGAGTTTCAATGCTACTCCACCAGTCAGGGGCTCAGGATCGCCCACTGACCGATGGTACTATGTATGTAGGATTTTGGCTCACTTTATTCCTATCACAAAACTAAGGCCAGCCACTCACTATCACAGGTACACCTGATGAGGTCTACCTGATAGTGAGTGTGCTCATTAGGTATCAGATAGGCCTGACAGGCAGAAGACAGAGCTTTTTAGCCGTACCTGTCAGTTTTTTTTCATCAGGTAGACTTTATTATTATTAGCTGTACCTGTCTAAATGTGAGTGAGTGCCTGACCTAAGTAGAGCATAGAAATTAATTATATTGGTGAAGTCTCTGCAGTCTGCACTGATACACCTTGATACTAGAGCATTCAATGACACTATGTAGGATTTAGACTTTATATAATAAGTCAATCAAACGTGAACACAAAAACAAGCAGATCATCAGGTAGACTTTATTATTATTAGCTGTACCTGTCTAAATGTGAGTGAGTGCCTGGCCTAAGTAGAGCATAGAAATTATGTTGGTGAAGTCTCTGCAGTCTGCACTGATATACCTTGATACTAGAGCATTCAATGACACTATGTAGGATTTAGACTTCATATAATAAGTCAATCAAACGTGAACAGTTGAACACAAAAACAAGCAGACCATAGAATTTATATTGATGAAGTCCAGACGATTCGAACTAGAATCCCACATCGATTGATCCGTGGGATTGTGTACACAATGTACTCAATGTACCAACTGGTGGAGGGGTTTTCGTCCGACTTGGCCATGATTATCATAAAGAAGAGGCGGGCTATCCTCCACTCGAGTAGTAAGGAGACACTCCCTAGGTTGACTAGGATCCTAGTACAATGTACCAACTGGTGGAGGGGCTTTCGTCCAACTTGGCCGTGATTATCATAAAGAAGAGGCGGGCTATCCTCCACTCGAGTAGTAAGGAGACACTCCCTAGGTTGACCAGGATCCTAGTACAATGTACCAACTGGTGGAGGGGCTTTCGTCCGACTTGGCCGTGATTAAGATTAAGAAGAGGCGGGCTATCCTCCACACGAGTAGTAAGGAGACACTCCCTAGGTTGACTAGGATCCTAGTACAATGTACCAACTGGTGGAGGGGCTTTCGTCCGACTTGGCCGTGATTAAGATTAAGTGATTAAGAAGAGGCGGGCTATCCTCCACACGAGTAGTAAGGAGACACTCCCTAGGTGGACTAGGAACCTAGCACACTTCACATTGATGTTATCTGGGATTAACCCTCGTGCTGGACCTACAGGGTGCGATGAAATATTGAGAGTGGACATATTCAAACCCGCGACCTAGCGGTCTAAATAAGATCACGGAAAGGAAAATTTCTCATTCGATTCTAGTTCCAACGGGGTCTTCCCCCTAAAGCCCTAAACCATATCCCATAGGGATCCCTTAGGCCCCAAGGTTTAAAACTTATGATGTTCTAGCCTACAGCGTCTATCAAATGGCGAAGAACCCACTATGATAAATAATAATTATTCACATGAGCCTATCTTTCCTCAATCTAACTGTCTACAACTCTACATCCTTATCATTTATTTAATTAATTATTCCTAGCATTCATTAATATTGTCTGCTTATACCTTCTTTATTATTTAGGGTGTTTCAAGAGAGAAATATCTAGGAGTTGGTTACAAGTACATATTTCTTAATCTTTTAACTCTTAAAACCAACCCTTGTTGAACTTTTCTGCAGCTAACATTTAGTAAATTGTAGACTTCCTTAACCCTAACCTACTTGCGCCCTTTAAATCTAAATATTTTCCCTTAAAATCTAAAGATTTAGATTTGATCTTAGCTAGGACCTTTAAATCGTTAAACTTGGCCCTAAATAGCTATATAATTACGGGGTTTAACATCTGACCAATGGTGTGTTCTTCCGTCACACAAACCAAAATACATGCACGATCGTACTCAACTGTTTGGGCATCCTGTATATGTGATGCAGTCCGTTGATTAAGTATGTGCAATATCATCGCATGCCTAAATGTCTTTGGCTGCCAGACTCGAGGCTGAAATTAAGCATTCCACTTTCTTCACAATCTAACAATCTACCCATTCAGTCCCTTGCCAGCCTAGTTAGCTTGGTTGGTAGCGTGTCTGCCGAAGCGCTAGGCAGCGAGTTCGATTCCTACCCGGGCAGGATTTTATCCTGAACGGATAATGCTCGTTCTCGGAACGGCTGGCTTTCTCTTATCTTGTCTTCCTTCTCTCTTCGATTTCGGGACGATAAGACCTTAGCAGTTACAGTTCCCTCTATCAGACTTTTTGAAAAATAATAAATAAATAAAAATAGTAGGGGTGCTTATATTACTGGAACAGGACTAAAGGTTCCGTTTAACCCAGCCGTAGGCTGCTAGTATTACAGTAGGCAAAGTCTCGGACAATTTTTAGGTAAAAATTCCGTACTTCTGCCGGGATTGAACCCACGCCCTCCTGATTACCAGACGTCTTGACCACTACCCACTACACCACCGAAGGACTTAACTCCTTGCACAAAAAGCCCCCTCCGAGGCTTAGGTGTTCGGGGAAACAGGAAACAGCCCTAAAGGATGGGTTAAGCTTTTACGAATCTACGAACCCCAGCAGTAGGCTATTAGTATTACAGTGGACAAAGTCCCGAACAATTTTTAGAATAAAATTCCATACCTCTGTCAGGATTGAACCCACGTCCTCCTAATTACCAGGCGTCTTGACCACATTACCGAGGATTGTAATCTCGAAGAAAGTAGTAGTTAGTAGTGCAGTCACGTCTCCCTTAGCCTTAGCTATTCTTTCTGTCCGAAAGTAGTGAACGTGTCCTGTTGGTTGTGATTTTGAATGTCTTGTTATCAATCGGTGTGTTGTTTTACTTTCGTCGAAGAAAGTAGTAGTGCAGTCACGTCTCCCTATTCTTTCTGTCCGAAAGTAGTGAACGTGTCCTGTTGGTTGTGATTTTGAATGTCTTGTTATCAATCGGTGTGTTGTTTTACTTTCTATTACAACCGATGGATACAATCGGTGTGTTAATTTTTTTTTCGCCGATGGATAGGGGTCCTAAATAAAGTAATGAGAAAGTATGGGAGTCAATCCGCTTTTTTTTGTGCAATCCGTTTTTTGTTGACTGATGTTTTATTGTCTAATGAAATGTGTGTGTTGGATTTGTGAAGTGTTTGCTTTTGTATTCTGATTCGTTAGCACGTTGAATGCACCAGTTCCCAATCACTGAAGTTAAGCAAGGTTACGCGTGGTTGGTATCCGGATGGGTGACCAAGTGCGTGCTCATGTCACACACAAAAAGCCCAAACTGAGGCTTAGGTGTAGGGGCTGGTCAGCCCCAAAAGACGGGTTGAGCTTCTACGAATCTACGAAGTGCGTGCTCCTGGCTTTTCTCGGCCCACGCAGGCTAGGTGAGGTCAAAGTGAAGAGGCGGGTAGTTTGTCGTCAAAATCAGGGTGAAACCCCCGTCAATAAAGACCTTAGCAGTTATATAGTGACGTTACACCGAGAAACAAACAATAAAAAATATTAATGGACTGCCCAAAGGTAAAGACCTTAGCAGTTATACAGTGACGTTACACCGAGAAACAAACAATAAAAATTATTGATGGACTGCCCAAAGTTTGGATTGTCAAAACGACACAGCATTTCTCAGACAACATTAGCCATACTTCTTATGTATATACAATCTGAGAACCTCGGTGCTACTTGAGATAGAGTTTCAATGCTACTCAACCAGTCAGGGGCTCAGGATCGCCCACTGATCGATGGTACTATGTATGTAGGATTTTGGCTCACTTTATTCCTATCACAAAACTAAGGAGAGTTTCAATGCTACTCCACCAGTCAGGGGCTCAGGATCGCCCACTGATCGATGGTACTATGTATGTAGGATTTTGGCTCACTTTATTCCTATCACAAAACTAAGGCCAGCCACTCACTATCAGGTAGACCTGACAGGTACACCTGATGAGGTCTACCTGATAGTGAGTGTGCTCATTAGGTATCAGATAGACCTGACAGGCAGAAGACAGAGCTTTTTAGCCGCACCTGTCAGTTTTTTTTTATATATATATATATCAGGTAGACTTTATTAGCTGTATCTGTCTACATGTGAGTGAGTGGCTGGCCTAAGTAGAGCATAGAAATTATATTGGTGAAGTCTCTGCAGTCTGCACTGATATACCTTGATACTAGAGCATTCAATGACACTATGTAGGATTTAGACTTTATATAATAAGTCAATCAAACGTGAACACAAAAACAAGCAGACCATAGAATTTATATTGATGAAGTCCAGACGATTCGAACTAGAATCCCACATCGATTGATCCGTGGGATTGTGTACACAATGTACTCAATGTACCAACTGGTGGAGGGGTTTTCGTCCGACTTGGCCGTGATTATCATAAAGAAGAGGCGGGCTATCCTCCACTCGAGTAGTATGTTAAGGCGGTCTCTTCCTGATCCCTTGTGTGCCGCGTCCATTTTATTTTAGGACTATTGCACTGAAAACTCGAGTAGTAAGGAGACACTCCCCAGGTTGACTAGGATCCTAGTACAATGTACCAACTGGTGGAGGGGCTTTCGTCTGACTTGGCCGTGATTAAGATTAAGAAGAGGCGGGCTATCCTCCACTCGAGTAGTAAGGAGACACTCCCTAGGTTGACTAGGATCCTAGCACACTTCACATTGATGTTATCTGGGATTAACCCTCGTGCTGGACCTACAGGGTGCGATGAAATATTGAGAGTGGACATATTCCAGGAGTGTTCATTTTACTTACATCAGTTCCAAAGGCTTCATTGGAATCATAGGGTTACTCCCTGTTGAGAGCCAGAAGCTTTTAACAGCTAGCCAGGGATGTTCCAATTCTAATCCATACCAGTTTACATGTCTACAAGTATATACAATTGTACATATTGCACATCATATCACACAATATTTATTTATTTATTTTTATTTCTGAAGTTTCTCTCTCTCTTAATTACATGTTGTTGTATACGTACATGTACAATAAATCTCTCAATTATATAAATATTCAACAAATGGTATACCCATCCGTAAAAGCCAGAGCTTGTGCCACGATATGATACATATTGCACATCATATCACACAATATTTATTTATTTATTTATTTATTTTTATTTCTGAAGTTTCTCTCTCTCTCAATTACATGTTGTTGTACATGTACAATAAATCTCTCAATTATATAAATATTCAACAAATGGTATACCCATCCGTAAAAGCCAGAGCTTGTGCCACGATATGAAGGTATGACGGTATTCAATGATTTGAATAACGATTCTTAGAGGAATCATGTCCTTACGTTGCAATACATTTCATTTGTAAAGAATACCTATGAAATGTATGTAAAAGACCTTGTTAAGACTGCGGGAGTAAAGGGACTTTCCGTGTCCGGACCGGACCATCAAAATGCCAATCAAATTATATATACGACTGTGGGTTCACCCACTTCATGTTTTGCCTGATTTTCTCATTTTACTTTCCTTATTCTGTAATGAGGGTGATGTATTCTTGAGGGTAACGTGCTCATGATGCTCGAGCAATCGCCCCTTTGGATGGCCAAAGAACTGATGAAGTTTGAACTTCAGTGTATAATTGCTGAGGTCTTTAGTGACGGGGTTCTACTTTCCATTCAGCGACAAGCTACCCGTCTCCTTATATTAACCTCACCCAACCTGAGTTAGGCCTGGAAAAGCCAGCAGCACGAAATTGCTCAGTTAGGTCACCCATTCGGATACCAACCACGGACAAACGTTGCTAACATTTCGTGTTCCGTCAGGAGCTGGTGCATTCAAAATGCTATCGCCGCTGACTCTAGACCTTTTAGAGAGCTCACTGCAGTTTAACCCCACACACAAAAAGGCCAAACTGACGGATATTTTCAGCCGTACCTGTCAGGTCTACCTGATAGTGTGTGTGCTCATCAGGTGTCAGATATACCTGATCACGTGACCGGATTAGGTGTACTTCTCAGGTCTACCTGATAATGAGTGGCTGGCCTTATGATTCCTAGCATAGTTTTCATCATTAGCACACTATCGGTTCGGAATTTATCACTAAGTTTAATGTGTCAAGAGTTCAATGACTTATGTTTCCGAGACCGGGATATGAACCTAGGAGGTGCATAGTTGTTTCCTCTGGATTCTGAATTCTTAATCCGAACTTCCTATCTTCCTATTGGGTCGTTAATAACTAATAACTGTCGATGTATATGGCAGCGATTTCCAACCAGCGGCCCGCGGGGCCCCCGTGGCCCGCGTAATGACGATTCTTAGAGGCATCATGTCCTTACGTTGCAATACATTTCATTTGTAAAGAATACCTATGAAATTTATGTAAAAGACCTTGTTAAGACTGCGGGAGTAAAGGGACTTTCCGTGTCCGGACCGGACCATCAAAATGCCAATCAAATTATATATATACTATAGGTATATATATTATATATACCCAATGGGGGCCATTCTCATTGCTTTGTTATTGTTTGTTATTTCGGTACCACATTCAAATCATTTCCTTGTACCCTGTAAGGATATGCCAAGCCCCTGGTTTCACCTTGCACCTATAGTCGCTGCCAGAAGTCTCTACCTTACCCAACACTGACACATAATACAGAACAGTGGCGTGGTATTCATGGGAAACTAGTGCCGGCCACTGACTGTCAGACCGCCGCCGGAACGTGTGTGACTTCCGACCGAGGTCTCTCAGCCGGTCTGAAGACATTGAGTCTGTAGCTTTTCCCGCCATACATGTCCCGACGTCTCACAGACGCAGATCACACCGTTGAAACGTGAGTGCCCGGCATAGAGAAGCACCGTTTCCCTTCCTCTCTACGATTATTTCGACAACCCCCTCTTACTTAGCACATGCTGAAAATAGGAAGTGACTTTTCAACCCAAGGCCTGCCGCACATTGGAAGCGTAGTCGCGCGAGTTTTAGTAGCGCGGAGTCGCACGATGTCGCCTGAAATCCAAACCTATGAAAGTGATAGAGACCACTCACACTCTTGGTCTAGGTCTAGGAGACCCAAGTCGCGCGACTCCAGTGTGGGAGGTCTCTATCATTTTCATAGGTTTGGATTTTCAGGCGACATCGCGCAACTCCGCACCACTAAAAATCGCGTAGAAGTGTGACCTTTAATATGCTGCAGGCCTAATCTTCTTAGTGTATTGTATATTCAATATGTATACTGGGTTCGGTCCTATCAAAACATTATTATCTAATGCTCCTCTTGGAAACTCTGACGCCACGCCACTGTTGGGAATGCCACATATGTGTGTTGCCTCAGGCAATAGTAGGCATACTCTGGCCATGTTCTTGTATTTCCTCTTGAAGTCTTGACAATATCTTAACTCGGCTAAGGAAGGAGTTGGTGTACAATTTATTTATTTGTCTATATTGATTTATTTGCACTGACATGGTCCGACTTTGGTGCTCGCTTGGTAAAGGGTTGGTTAGGCGAGAGAGAATGCCTTGCCTACTTTTGCCAATTCTATGTCTGGTAAAATTGAGATAGTTTAATTTCGTGTGACTGTATGTGCCATTTTCCACAAGGAATTGAGGTTGTTATAACTCCGGAGCTTTGGAATTTCTCTTATGCTGTTGATATCTTTGTTTTCTTTCCCCGTAGGATGCCTCTCATCAGATGGGCTAGAAGAGACACATTTTTTTTTTTTTTTTTTTTTTTTTTATTAAACCTTTTTTGTTTTTTTTTTATTCACCCAAAGGACGGGTTGAGCTTCTACGAATCTACGAGCTCACTGCAATCTCAGTATTAGGACTTTCACAAAGGGAAAGTGCTTAGCCAATAGCTTATCTCTGCCCAGAAGGTCTCATACTCTGACTAACCTCCTGTTAGGCGACCTTGATCTTCTGACCTCTGGTTAGTGCGTAATCAGCCTTTGCAGCACAACAGTACACTGATACATCTGATATACAAAACATATACATTAACATTACAGTTAGAGATTATTACCGGCGACAAGAGATGGGAGATGGACTGGGCTGGGATTCTTCCTCGAATTTCATGAATGATTCATTTTATGGCAGATGATAGCAAATTTAATGTACATACTTAATATTAATAATTATTATTACAAATTATTTTGAAATAAAGAAAATGTTGTTAACCGTTTTGATAAAAAGCGAAAATAATCGTGTCAATTTATTGCCAAATAAATTTTTAATATCTGAGTGCAGAGTGCATTAGTGCATGGCAGCAGTGCGCCAGGCCACAGGCCAAATTTAATAACTATTTTATCATTTGTGTTCTAGGTTAGTTTATCTTTAATGGGTTTGTTTATAAATTTGATGAAAATAACCAAATATCCGTTCCTGTTTTGATAACAAAGAATAATCGAGAATGTTAATGGGAATTAACTATTGCAAAACAAACATAAAATATTTTTATTAATTGTTTTTCTAGGTTTATTTAACAATATGATAAACAACCGATAATTCGTTGAAAAAATGTGCTAAACTAAAAGCTTGGAAAATTGCGATTTTGTGAAAAACACTATTAACAATGTTCAAGTTTAATGCGTTTGAAAGTTCGTTGCGATCTTCCAGCAGTTTGTCTCTCAAACCAAGCTCGCCGTTCCTAAAACATAACTATTTTATCATTTGTGTTCTAGGTTAGTTTATCTTTAATGGGTTTGTTTATAAATATGATGAAAATAACCAAATATCCGTTCCTGTTTTGATAACAAAGAATAATCGAGAATGTTAATGCGAATTAACTATTGCAAAACAAACATAAAATATTTTTATTTATTGTTTTTCTAGGTTTATTTAACAATATGATAAACAACCGATAATTCGTTTAAAAAATGTGTTAAACTAAAAGCTTGGAAAATTGCGATTTTGTGAAAAATACTATTAACAATGTTCAAGTTTAATGCGTTTGAAAGTTCGTTGCGATCTCCCAGCAGTTTGTCTCTCAAACCAAGCTCGCCGTTCCTGAAACGAAAACTCAATGTGAAAACCAGCGTGAACAATGTACTCAATGGAAATAAAAAATGTGCTAAACTAAAAGCTTGGAAAATTGCGATTCTGTGAAAAACACTATTACTTAACAATGTTCAAGTTTAATGCGTTTGAAAGTTCGTTGCGATCTTCCAGCAGTTTGTCTCTCAAACCAAGCTCGCCGTTCCTGAAACGAAAACTCAATGTGAAAACCAGCGTGAACAATGTACTCAATGGAAAACTCAAAACCAAAGCTAATCAGAATCTAAACCAAGTATCGAGTGAATCGATCGATGAACCTCATGTCGATAGCGGTTTGGAATCGCTAAGTTCGAATTCAAGTAGCGATACGGTGGATTGCGAAATTCAAACGAAACACAAACCGGTTGATGTTATTGTTGAAGAAAATCGGAAGTCTGATGACCCGTCTGCAGAAAACGGAAGTGCTACTTTGAATGGCAAAATAGTGGAAACTGACATAAAGAATAGTAATAATGTCGTAGTAGTTAATGATAAAACGAAAACTCAATGTGAAAACCAGCGTGAACAATGTACTCAGTGGAAAACTAAAAACCAAAGTCACAAATCAGAATCTAAACCAAGTATCGAGTGAATCGATCGATGAACCTCATGTCGATAGCGGTTTAGAATCGCTAAGTTCGAATTCAAGTAGCGATACGGTGGATTGCGAAATTCAAACGAAACATAAACCGGTTGAAGTTATTGTTGAAGAAAATCGCAAACCTGATGACCAGTCTGCAGAAAACGGAAGTGCTACTTTGAATGGCAAAATAGTGGAAACAGACATAAAGAATAGTAATAATGTCGTAGTAGTTAATGATGAGAATAGTCATAAAATGACCCCAAGTGCCTTGCCTAATGAGTCTAATGAGGCACCAGTAGAAAGTTCTGCTGTTATAATACCAATTAGTAACCCACAAACTGACGAGAGCACTCTCACTGAGGGAGCTATCTCGGAAGATGTACTGATTGCTTGTACAGAAGTTAACAAGACCAATATTGTGCTACAAAACAACAATGTGCTGGAGATTGGAGTGTTGAATAATGACAAAGATAACCAGGGATCAGTGGGGGATCATAGTCTAGTGATCAATGTTAAAGAGAATGGGGCAGAGGAACATGGACTTGTAAATACGTCATCCAAGATCCAGCCAAACGATGGAAAGATAGTCGTCAAAGTCGTGGGAGAATTGTTGAAAAAGGACAACAATGTTGTAAGAAACGTGAGGAGTGCCGAGAAATTGTCAAACAGCAAGTCAAACATTACTGAAATGATCTTGACGAGTGAACTACTGCTGAAATCACCCAAGGAGTTAATGATGAGAATAGTCATAAAGTGACCCCAAGTGCCTTGCCTAATGAGGCACCAGTAGAAAGTTCTGCTGTTATAGTACCAATTAGTAACCCACAAACTGATGAGAGCACTCTCACTGAGGGAGCTATCTCAGAAGATGTATTGATTGCTTGCACAGAAGTTAACAAGACCAATATTGTGTTACAAAACAACAATGTGCTGGAGATTGGAGTGCTGAATAATCACAAAGATAACCAGGGATCAGTGGGGGATTACCAGCAAACAGTGGGGGATCATAGTCTAGTGATCAATGTTAAAGAGAATGGGGCAGAGGAACATGGACTTGTAAATACGTCATCCAACCTAATGAGGCACCAGTAGAAAGTTCTGCTGTTATAGTACCAATTAGTAACCCACAAACTGACAAGAGCACTCTCACTGAGGGAGCTATCTCGGAAGATGTATTGATTGCTTGTACAGAAGTTAACAAGACCAATATTGTGTTACAAAACAACAATGTGCTGGAGATCGGAGTGCTGAATAATGACAAAGATAACCAGGGATCAGTGGGGGATCACCAGCAAACAGTGGGGGATCATAGTCTAGTGATCAATGTTAAAGAGAATGGGGCAGAGGAACATGGACTTGTAAATACGTCATCCAAGATCCAGCCAAACGATGGAAAGATAATCGTCAAAGTCGTGGGAGAATTGTTGAAAAAGGACAACAATGTTGTAAGAAATGTGAGGAGTGCCGAGAAATTGTCAAACAGCAAGTCAAACATTACTGAAATGATCTTGACGAGTGAACTACTGCTGAAATCACCCAAGGTAACCGATCGGAAAGTGTTCAAGAAAACCAGCCAACCAAACATGCCTCAGAGCAAAGTTCAAGTGTTCCGAAAAACAAGCGAGCCCGCTTTCGCGTCCCAAACGAAACCGGGGAAGTTGCCTGTGAACCGGAAATCCAGTCATGATGATACGAAACTGTCTAAACCAAATGATCTTGCCAGTCCTGCTCAACTAAAAACACAATCGCTGGTGAAATCTTCCAAACTTTACAACAGCGAAGAGACTTTGAGAACCGGAAAACCAGTCATGATGATACTAAACTGTCCAAACCAAATGATCTTGCCAGTCCTGCTCAACTAAAAACACAATCGCTGGTGAAATCTTCCAAACTTTACAACAGCGAAGAGACTTTGAGCAGGAAATTGAAAACGCACGAGGACGCTAAAAAAACTCAGTCCAGTTTGAGCTCAACCTCAATGGAAAGCTTAAAGGGTATGACAGCGAAAACGAACGATGAGAAAGACACTGCTGTGGAAGTGTGGAGTGACAAACCGGAAAACCAGTCATGATGATACGAAACTGTCTAAACCAAATGATCTTGCCAGTCCTGCTCAACTAAAAGCACAGTCGCTGGTGAAATCTTCCAAACTTTACAACAGCGAAGAGACTTTGAGTCGGAAATTGAAAACGAGCGACGACGCTAAAAAAATTCAGTCCACTTTGAGCTCAACCTCAATGGAAAGCTTAAAGGGTATGACAGCGAAAACGAACGATGAGAAAGACACTGCTGTGGAAGTGTGGAGTGACACTCATTCCATCATGTCTGAAGCCTCCATTGATGAAATGGACAGCGCTGACAAACTCAAGAAGAACATGAGCGAGGAAGAGCACAGGAATTTGCGGCGGAAACGCATCGAACGCAACATTTCGCACAACAACAATAAGGGCAACATTGTGACCGCCAATATCAGCAAGTTCCAAAACGAGATCGAAAAACTCAAAGCCAGCCGGAAGACGAGCGTGGAGAAGATCAAACTCACTCGAACCGACTCCAAGAAAAAAGACCCAGTCGATTTTGACAAATCAGTTGGGAGCTTGAGTGATGCTAAACATGCTGTGGGTGTCAATGCCTCATTCGAACGAAAACCAAGTTTCAACACCAAACTTCTCTCTAAACCGAATACCGCTAGGGGCAAAGTAACCCCTAGAAATGGCCCCAGTGGACAGGTGAACTTGAAAACTTTAGGAACTTGGTCTTCCCTAAACACGCTTACAATTGAGGAGGCGCTCCTTGAAGCGGAAAGCAGGAAAAATGGAACCCAAGCTTACAAAGACTTTGGTGAAGTTTTGGGTGAGAGAAAAGACTTTGGCGAAGTTTTGGGTGAGAGAAAAGACTTTGGCGAAGTTTTGGGTGAGAGAAAAGACTTTGGTGAAGTTATGGGTGAGAGAAAGGACTTTGGTGAAGTGTTAGGTGAAAGAGAAAATGGAATACCTCTTGCTGCCAAAAAAGAACCAATGGAGAGAGCCGAATCAATGCAGGATTCCAGAAAAGATTCGAGGGAACTAGTGGTGAATGATGATGAAAATACGACCTCTTCTGTGAATGTTCCAGCTCCTGAGGTAAGATTATTTCTTTATTCCTATGGTAAAAAAAAGTAATTTTATATTCTAGCTAAAACTAGTAGTTTTACATCTTGATGGACTTTGCGAAGGTCCAAATTGATAGAGAGAGGGAAAATAACTTTGACATCTTCACAGGTATGATGGAAAGAGGAAAATATAATGGACCTTCACAAAGTTACGGAGAAACCCTTCAAGATGTTCACAGGTACATGTGTTCTAGATTTTATTTTATTATTTCACGAGACATGTTTCGCCCGTGAGGTAATTTGGACTAAAGGTAATTTTGACTTGGAGTTTATTCAGATCTTGGGTGCTTTTTACTACTCGTAAGCCATATGTGCAATCACCAATCAATGTGAAAGGGAAACCAAAACCACATTATTATGGAACCAAGTATTGATTTAATTCTGCTAGTAGATTAGACTAGCCGTTTTCAGCTTGCGACCCGTGGGCCTCATGGGGTCCGCCAAACTTTTATGTGCGGCCCTTGGCGCTCAGATGTGGCCAGTGGCAAAACAAGATTTGAATTTTCCTTGCGGGAAACTTTTGAAAACGAAACCAATTCCCTTTTGGAAACTGAAATAGCGCCTGTACTAAACCATAGGAAATCCAAGATGGCGGGATCGGTTCCATTTTCGAAAGTTTCCCCGGATGGAAAATGCACCTCAGGTTGAGTATCGCTAGATTAGTTTTTTGACTAAATTTCAATATGGGACCTATTTTGGAACTTTATTGAAATTGGAAAAAAAAATCCTTGTTTAAGTACCAGAACTCACAAAGGACATTGTGCACAGTTATGTCCGCCACCCACACTCAGACAATCTGACAGACCCCGATCTCAGACCTGAGTCTGGCAGACAGTTGCACTGTGTGTGGCGGAAAAAGCTTGAGACCTTTAGGTCTCAGGGAGCCTGACAAACCTAGGTCTCTAGATTTTTCAGTAAAGTATTTGAGTCTGAGAACATTTTTAAAATCAACCGAGTTTAAACTCGAACAATCAGATTTTTTTACTTTCCTTATCCTATAGGAAGGAAAGTAATGTAATCGGGTCAAATTTTCGATGGTCAGTTTTTAGTGTCAAAACACGTTTTGAGGTCCTTCAGCCATTGGTCCGTGTGTGTGTGTCTGTCTGTAAACAAAATATCTCGAGAACCGTAAGAGCTAGAAACTTGAAATTTGGTATGTAGCTGTCAAATGTGACAAGGATGCGACACGAAACTTTTGGTTAAGACCGATGCAACGGTTGGCGGCATTTTATCGCTTTTTGGCGGTTTTCGGTGTAATTTAACAATATCTCGGGAACGGTATAAGCTAGAGACTTGAAATTTGGTATGTAGGTTGGCGGCATTTTACCGCTTTTGGGCGGTTTTTGGTGTAATTTAACAATATCTCGGGAACGGTATAAGCTAGAGACTTGAAATTTGGTATGTAGCCGCTTTTTAGCGGTTTTTGGTGTATTTTAACAATATCTCGGGAACGGTATGAGCTAGAGACTTGAAATTTGGTATGTAGTTCACAAATGTGACAAGGATGCATACAAAACGTTTGGTTGAGAAACGGGATAAGCTAGAGACTTGAAATTTGGTATGTAGTTCACAAATGTGACAAGGATGCAACACAAAACGTTTGGTTGAGATGGTTGCTGCGCCCTTGGCGATATTTTGACAGCTTTTGGACAGATTTCGACCGTTTTTTTTGGCGGTTTTCAGCTATAGCGACAAAACGGTTAGAGATATTGTAAAAGTTGAGTATCGCTAGATTAGTTCTTTGCAAATAGATTCTTTATTGGGGAACCCTATTCTCAAATTAGCCTACCCTCTGATCTCAACTTTATTCAATTTGCATACTTTGGATACCAGTAGCTGTGAGTCTCACACTCTCACAATTCAGTTAAGCCAACAACGATGGATTCGAAAGATCCATATTGAACTGAAATGGACGTTCCATTATAAAAATTGATGGTGAATCCTTGAGATTCATATTTGGAAATTGAATTTGTTTTTAAGAGGATTGACAGGGGGAACTGTAACTGCTATGGTCTTATCGTCCCGAAATCGATGAGAGAAGGAAGACAGGAGAACTCACAAAGGACATTGTGCACAGTTATGTCCGCCACCCACACTCAGACAATCTGACAGACCCCGATCTCAGACCTGAGTCTGGCAGACAGTTGCACTGTGTGTGGCGGAAAAAGCTTGAGACCTTTAGGTCTCAGGGAGCCTGACAAACCTAGGTCTCTAGATTTTTAGTCCGTCCTTCCTTTATTATTACTAATAATAAAAGGTATAGTGGACGGACTATTGTATTCGCTTCGGTGTCTGTCTGTTTTTAAGAGGATTGACAGGGGGAACTGTAACTGCTATGGTCTTATCGTCCCGAAATCGATGAGAGAAGGAAGACAGGATAGGAGAAAGCCAGCCGTTCCGAGAACGAACATTATCCCATCCGGATCAAATCCGCCCCGGGCGGGAATCGAACCCGCGGCCTAGCGCTTACAATGCAGACGCACTACCAACTAAGTTAACTAGGCTGGCACACTAAACTTTGATTGTGAATTGTGAGCCTAGCCATTAGTCACAAAATCTCGCCTTTCTAGTCATCAAGTCCACATACCTGCCAATGTAGCATGTGGCCCGCATACACAGGGAAGTTGGAAACCCCTGTCCTATTGGATCGCTAATAACTGGCAATGTCTATGGCATCCTATCATACCAACGTCAGTTGTGTAGTGTTTAGCTCGGTGGGCTTTGAATCTGGAGGTTCGTGGTTCGAGTCCAAGTCAAGTTACAAATTTAGCGTAGTGTATTATACGGCGAAATTGAATTCAATTTTATGAAATCTCAAGTGCCATATTTAATGTAGTTATTCCTTGAGTTAACGTCTAGCGCCTGTTTGTTTACGGAGTGAATGAATTTTAAACTATGTAGACGGGCAATGTTGTTTCTTAGTCATAGATGATTATGCCTAGGCCAAGAGATAGAGAATCAATATGGCCTGTTATCCTGTTAATAATAGACACTAGATATGGCCTATTTATAGCCCTGTCTGAATCACCTAGTTTCTTTTTTTACTTTCTTTGATAGAGTTAACTGTAACAACGGAGGTTTTATGGTCTCAAAATCGAAAAGAAGAAGGCAGAATTGGAGAAAGCGGGTTGTACCGAGAACGAACCTTATCCGTTCCGGATAAAATCCACTGCGGCGGGAACCGAACCTGCGACCTAGCGCTACAAGGCAGACGCACTCACTACCTTCCAAGCTAACTAGGCTGGCCTGAAAGTAATAATGTCCGGTCAAGGGACTAATGCCTATGGCATTCTCTACCTTTCAACTACCTTCCAAGCTAACTAGGCTGGCCTGAAAGTAATAATGTCCGGTCAAGGGACTAATGCCTATGGCATTCTCTACCTTTCAACTCAGTATTGGATTCTGCCAAGTAGACTTTTAGTGAAGGTACATAAACGAAGTCTACAGCTGCCAGTGTAGATAACATGAGGTATTTACGTCCATTATCATTGCTTCATACATTAATGATTGATATGAAAGCATTCTCTATTGCTTCTGATAGCTCGCAGTGCAATTTGCAATTCATCAATCAGTTACTTAGGCCAGCCACTCACTATCAAGTAGACCTGATCATGTACTGGAAAAATGGTGTGGGGATGATGAGTTTAAAAACCCAGACACACCCACCAGATTTGAGGCATTTTTCAATGTACAAAATTTTAGCGGTTGTGCTTTGGGAATGATGAAGGTCGCGCTTGCTTAATAACTTAATATGTATTATGTTGATGGAAGACTCAGTAACTTTGTGAAGTTCCATACGAATAGTGTGAAGTTTAGATCCAAAAATTAAATTTAGACTTTCGGCCCTGATGGCCTCCGGGGCTCAAAATGGATTTTTCAAGTGACTAAATTTCAATATGGGACCTATTTGAAGAACTTTATTGAAATTGGAAAAAAAAAATCCTTGTTTAAGTACCAGAACTAGGGGTTGCAATGCGGGATCCCGCAATCCTGCAATCCCGCGGGATCCCGCACCTTTTTCCAATCCCGCAATCCCGCAGTTTTTAGCTGCGGGATTTGCGGGATTTTTCGGAATTAATGGATCCATGAAT